>NC_084613.1:31127979-31200479 GCF_033978795.1 Nerophis ophidion
CAATCCGGCGTGTTGGTCAGCTTTAGGGGCATGTAGAGTTGGGTGTCATCAGCATAACAGTGAAAGCTAATACCGTATTTGCGTATGATGTCACCTAGCGGCAGCATGTAGATGCTGAAGAGTGCAGGGCCAAGGACCGAACCCTGGGGAACTCCACACGTTACCTTAACGTAGTCCGAGGTCACATTGTTATGGGAGACACACTGCATCCTATCAGTAAGATAAGAGTTAAACCAAGACAGGGCTAAGTCTGACATACCAATTCGTGTTTTGATACGTTCTAATAAAATATTATGATCGACAGTATCGAAAGCAGCGCTAAGATCGAGGAGCAGCAACATAGATGACGCATCAGAATCCATCGTTAGCAATAGATCATTAGTCATTTTTGCAAGGGCTGTCTCCGTGGAGTGATTTGCCCTGAAACCGGATTGAAAGGTTTCACATAGCTTGTTAGACGCTAAGTGTTCATTTAACTGCTCCGCAACAATTTTTTCAAGGATTTTTGAAATAAAGGGAAGGTGAGACACCGGTCGGTAATTTACCATGAGGTCAGGATCGAGGTTAGGTCTTTTAAGAAGAGGATGAATAACCGCTTTTTTGAATGCTAGGGGAACAGTGCCCGAGGAGAGTGATAAGTTTATAATATTTAGCACTGATGGACCTAATAATACAAAGAGCTCCTTGATCAGTTTCCCAGGAAGAGGGTCAAGTAAACATGTTGTCTGTTTTATTCCATTTACACGTTGTAACAATTCCTCTAATGTTATTTCCTCAAAACGAGAGAAACTATTTTGGAGGGCAGTATCCGCCGTATATACAATCGTGTCAGTGTTAATAGAACCCCGTT
Organism: Nerophis ophidion; assembly: GCF_033978795.1. NCBI lineage: Eukaryota > Metazoa > Chordata > Actinopteri > Syngnathiformes > Syngnathidae > Nerophis > Nerophis ophidion. The sequence goes on from NC_084613.1 coordinate 31,128,830, forward strand.
GTAGCTGGGACGCATTGTCTTTAATCTCCTTTCTAATGACTTCAATTTTCTTACTAAAGAATTGCATAAAGTCATCAGCTAAGTGGGTTGAGCTACTGGAAGGAGTCCCTTGTTGGGTTAGCGATGCTACCGTACTAAACAAAAATTTAGGATCGTTTTTATTACGGTGGATGAGATTTGAGTAATAATTAGCTTTAGCTAAGGTAAGCATGTGTTTATAAGTTATTAAACCATCACTCCATGCTTGATGGTGCACCTCAAGTTTAGTCGTGCGCCATTTGCGTTCCAGCTTTCTACATAATAATTTCTGAGCTCTAGTTTCTTCTGTAAACCACGGGGTGCGCTTTTTTGGAGCCTTTTTTAACTTTAGCGGTGCTATGTTATCAATGGTTTCGCGCAGGGCGTCGTTAAAGTTGTTAGTGAGGTTATCAATAGAGCCCACATACTTTGGGAATGGTGCCATTACCGAGGGCAGTAGGTCAGCAAGAGTTGTCGTTGTAGCTGTATTAATGTTGCGGCTGCTATAGCAGTTATTATTATTATTAGTTTGACGAACATGCGTCTGAACCTCGAATTTTATAAGGTAATGATCAGACAATACTTTAGTATACGGGAGTATCGTAACTTTGGAAACGGTGATGCCCCTGACAAGCACTAGGTCTATCGTATTACCGTTGCGATGCGTGGGTTCATTTATTATTTGTGTGAGACCACAGCTATCAATTACAGTCTGGAGCGCTACGCACGGTGGGTCCGATGGGGTATTCATATGGATATTAAAGTCCCCCATTATGATTATATTATCGGCGTGTGTCACTAGATCAGCAACGAACTCTGAGAATTCATTAATAAAGTCCGAATAGGGCCCTGGGGGGCGGTAGATAACAGCCAGGTGTAGAGGCAGCGGTGTGACAGACCTCATAGTAAGCACCTCAAACGATTTATATTTATTATTTATGTTAGGACTAAGGTTAAAGTTTTCGTTGTATATTAGTGCAACCCCCCCACCCCTTTTGAGCGGACGGGCAATATGCGCATGTGTAAAGTTAGGAGGACATGCCTCATTTATCGCAAAAAAGTCGTTTGGTTTAAGCCAGGTTTCGCTGAGACCGATGACGTTAAGATTGTTGTCTCTGATAATATCATTAAATAACAACGTTTTAGGAGACAATGATCTTATGTTTAAAAAACCTATATTATAGGTAGTGGGCTGTTTTAGGGAGTTTTTGATCAAATTATCCGTAGTAGCAATATTAATAATGTTGTGTTTATTATGCCCGGTGCATTTAGTATAGTTACGACCATATCTAGGAATTGATACGACAGGAATTTTCCGATTGTTTGATTGTTGCTTTGATAAACTGCACGCATCATGGTTAGCCACCTCAGTAACGGGGATTTTCCGATTGTTTGTTTGTTGCTTTGATAAACTGCACGCATCATAGTTAGCCACCTCAGTAAAACACATGTCCAACTCTGAAACACTCAAAGCAGAAAAAACTTGTTCTAATTTAACTGACTCCTTACCCAGACCAGTAGTCTCGCATTTTCCATCTAAATCCGTCTTCGGGATGGAGGAAAGTGGTGTTCTGTGGGGATTAGCCTTCTGTTTTGTTTTTAGCCCCGCTCGGCATCCGCGTTTCCGATCACACCGCTGGCGTCTGCTCCGTAGACGGCCCCCGCTGCTACTAGACTCCCCTGCTTCACGGGCCGCTGGATGTAGCCGCCGATGTATTCCCATGCTAGTTAGCAAGTCTAGCACGCAAGTGTCTATCGGTCCAAAACGGCCCGATGTGTCCACATCCAGAAGTGTCTGGCGGTCGTACGTGATCACGGAGTGACCACGATGTGAGCCAGCCATAAAGTTTGTGGAATTGTCCGGTATTTCTGCCAAATGTTCCATCTTTAGCAGCAGCTCCGCAATGAGTTGTGATAAAAAAATATGTCTATTAATAAAACGTATCTTCCAGGCCTTCCTGTTGGAGCGTGTGGGTGTGGGCCACAGCATCACGTTGGTTGGATGGTATTCCAGGAGCGTGGAGGGCATCATGAAAAACTTGACATGCAGGCAGGACAAGAAGGCCTTGATGAGGGTCCGGGATGTGATGTTCGATGGCGTCCCCGTGCGTGTTTATGAGCCGGGCGCGGAGGGTGGTTTGAGGAGAGGCCTGTTGTATTTGCATGGAGGAGGCTGGGCTTTGGGCAGCGCCAGTAAGTGCTGATCTCATCTAGACTTCCTGTGCAAACTGGGTAATGAAGGAATGTTTGTGTTGGATGACAGAAGAAGGTTCCTACCATGAAAACAACAGGATGACGGCTGAGAAGCTTAATGCAGTTTTGGTCTCAGTGGAGTAAGTCCAAGTCCTGCCGGGAGACCTGATGTCTAACACGTTCAAATCTTACCGTTTTGTCCTCTCAGGTACCGTCTTTATCCAGAGGCACAATTTCCTACGCAATATCTGGACTGCCTCGCTGCCGCCAAGCACTTCCTGTCCCCAGAGGTGCTGGCAAAGTACGGCGTGGACCCGTGTCGTGTGGGCGTGTCCGGTGATAGCGCGGGGGGCAACCTGGCAGCAGCAGTTGCTCAAGAGGTAATCAGGAATGGAACCATGAAGCATTCAAATATTCTCTTACAGTTTTGGTGTTCCAGTCCACTTGCATCGATGAGCAGAACAAAAATTATTCCTCGTTTTTTAGCAGGAGAAGATTTGAAGTTTGGTATTTGCTTTCAAACACATTTCTACTTCACGTCACAGATTTCAAACGATGACAACATGAGCGTGAAGTTCTGCGTGCAGGCCTTGGTATACCCGGCACTCCAAGCTGTGGACTTCAACACGCCATCCTATCGGCAGAACCAAGACATGGTGCTGCTCTCCAGGTCGCTGATGGTGGACTTCTGGCTGCAGTACCTCGGCCTGGACCGCTCATTAAAGGACTACTTTCTGTCCAACCGCTACCAGTCCGCCATCTTGCCGCAGCTCAGGGTGTGCGTCGACTGGACAGCCCTCCTGCCGCCAAAGTACAAGGACGGCTACGAGGTCGTTTCATGGCACGGCCAAACACCGCACGAGAGGCGGGAGGCGTTAGTTCTGCAGAATGTGCGTGCGGCGCCCCTGCTGGCGAGCTCGGAGGTGCTGGCCAGGTGCCCTCGTTCGTACGTGGTGACTTGCGAGTACGACGTGCTGAGAGACGACGGGCTCATGTACGTGCGCCGCTTAAAGGATGCCGGCGTGGCGGTCACCAGCGAGCATTACAAGGACGGCTTTCACGGCTGCTTTAGCCTCACCTTGTTTCCGTTCCGCTTTGACGTCGGAGCGAAGATGCTCCGACGTTACATTTGTTGGATCGATGACAACTTGTAGATAAATGTAAGACATGAATATTAGACTGTAACTACAAAACCCAAAACCAGTAAAGTTGGCACGTTGTGTAAATGGTAAATAAAAACAGAATACAATGATTTTAAAATCTTTTTCAACTTATATTCAATTGAATAGACTGCTAAGACAAGATATTTTATGTTCGAACTGAGAAACTTTATTTTTTTTTGGGAAATAATCATTAACTTAGAATTTAATGGCAGAAATACATTAGCAAAAACATTTTCACAGGGGCATTTTTACCACTATATAGCCTTTCCTTTAAACAACACTCAGTAAATGTTTGGGAACTGAGGAGACTAATTTTTTAAGTGGAATTATTTCCCATTCTTGCTTGATGTCCAGGCAGCGAGTACTTGTCTCTGGCGCCCTGTCTGCGAGAGGCAATGATGAGAGGTATTGCAGATTAGTCTGGCTAGTTTTTGTAGGGAACAGGGACTAATATTTATTGATAATCGACTCTCTTTCTAGGGCAAAACGGGCTTGCTGAGGGACAGCCTTCCCCCTAGCCGGGAAGATGCAATCACTCTATATAGAAACATAGATCACTATTTGAGTCACACATGACTAACTGCACTAAAACACGCTCAAACACAGGCAATTAAAGTGTCTGGTAGTCCGGGTGAGGAGTCATTTAAGATAGAACTAACCAGCGCCAGGCTGGAAAATTCCTGCACACATAGCATTTCTCCTTTAATAAAACGCAATTCGCATAATGTTTTTTTTGTAGTGACTGTGCCAGCAGTGAACATACATTCTACAAAGGTGGCAAATTATGACGCATTAAATCTATCGCAGTACCAAGCAAACAATCTGAAGATCCCCATCATATCAATTCCTCGATGTGATCAAAATTATTTAAGGTGCACTACACGAAATAAAGGTAACGATAATAATATCACTACTAGAGATAACATTAACACAAAAAAACCCCTGTAATATGGGCTTTTTAAACATTAGATCATTGTCTCTCAAAACGTTATTATTTAATGAGGTCATAAGAGACAACAACACCTTGGACAAGTCGCCACCTCATCGCAGGGCCAACACAGCTGGACAGACAACATTTACACTCACATTTTACACACTAGGGCCAATTTAGTGTTGCCAATCAACCTATCCCCAGGTGCATGTCTTTGGAAGTGGGAGGAAGCCGGGTTACCCGGAGGGAAGCCACACATTCACGGGGAGGACATGCAAACGCCACACAGAAAGATCCTGAGCCCGACAATGAACCTAGGACTACTCAGGACCTTCGTATTGTGAGGCACACGCACTTACCCCTCTGCCACCGTGAAGCCCATATATATATATACATATATATATATATATATATACAGTATATATATATATATATATATATATATATATATATACTATATATATATATATATATATACTATATATATATATATATATATATACAGTATATATATATATATGCTGTATATATATATATATATATATATATAGTGAGAGTAAAAAGTATTTGATCCCTTGCTGATTTTGTTGGTTTGCCCACTAATAAAGACATGATCATTCTATACTTTTAATGGTAGATGTATTTAAACATGGTGAGATAGAATATCAAAAAGAAAATCCACAAAATAACTTTAAGGAATATATTTTAATTGATTTGTATTTCATTGAGGGAAAAAAGGATTTGATCCCCTAGTGTGCATTAGGATTTCTGGCTTTTACAGAGCAGTTAGACACTCCCAATCAACTTGGGAATTGAAGACTGAATTGAAGACACCTGTTCTAACTAATCAACTGTATAAAAGACACCTGATCAGAGACTCAGACAGATTCCAAGCTCTCCAACATGGGTAAGACAAAAGAACTCTCTCAGGACCTCAGAGAAAGGATTGTTGACCTGCACAAATCTGGAATGGGCTACAAAAACATTAGCAAGATGCTGGGAATCAAAGTAACAACCATTGGTGCAACTGTTAGAAAATTTAAAAAGTATAACCTCGATCTGGTGCTCCACAGAAGATTTCACCTCGTGGGGTTGCAATGATCATGAGAACTGTGAGAAATCGTCCTGCAACCACTCAGCAGGAGTTAGTGAATGACCTCAAGGCAGCTGGGACCACAGTCACCAGGAAAACAGTTGGCAACACTTTGCGACGGAGTGGGTTAAAATCCTGCAGTGCCCGAAAGGTACCCCTGCTAAAGTGTGCCAATGATCACCTGAAAGATGCACAAAGTGATTGGGAGAAGGTTTTATGGTCAGAGGAGACAAAAATTGAACTATTTGGCCTAAACTCTACACGTCATGTGTGGAGAAAGAAAAATGCTGCCTATGACCCAAAGAACACTGTGCCCACCATCAAGCATGGAGGTGGAAGGATTATGTTTTGGGGGTGTTTCTCTGCCAAAGGCACAGGGCTACTACACCGCATCAGTGGGAAGATGGATGGAGCCATGTACCGTGCAGTCTTGAGGGACAACCTCCTCCCCTCTACCAGGAAGCTGAAAATGGGCTGTGGTTGGGTCTTCCAACATGACAACGATCCAAAGCATACAGCAAAGGCAACAAAGGAGTGACTCAAGAAGAACCATATTAAGGTCATGGAGTGGCCCAGCCAGTCTCTGGACCTCAATCCTATTGAAAATCTATGGAGGGAGCTGAAGGTCAGAGTTGCCAAGCGACAGCCCACCAACCTGAATGATCTCGAGAGGATCTGCAAAGAAGAGTGGGCCAAAATTCCCCCTGATATGTGTGCTAACCTTGTGGTTAACTACCACAAACGTCTGACCGCTGTGCTTGGTTAATACTTGGTTTTGCCACCAAGTATTAACTGTTTTTGTCTAGAGGGATAAAATACTTATTTCCCTCAATGAAATACAAATGAATTAAAATATATTCTTGAAAGTTATTTTCTGGATTTTCGTTTTGATATTCTGTCTCTCCATGTTAGAATACATCAACCAGTAAAAGTATAGAATGATCATGTATTTATTAGTGGGCAAACCAACAAAATCAGCAAGGGATCAAATACTTTTTACTCTCACTATATATATATATATATATATATATATATATATATATATATATATATATATATATATATATATATATATATATATATGTCTTAATTGGATTATCCAGAGAATAGTGCTTGATACCGTGGGAACCCCTCATGAAACAGTTCTGTAGAGATGAAGTAGTCTTGTGATTTTTCCCACACATACATATGTATATATATATATACTATATACATACATATATATATATATATATATATATATATGTATATATATATATATATATATATATATATACTATATACATACATATATATATATATATATATATATATATACTATATACATACATATATATATATATATATATATATATATATATATATATATATATATATACATATACACCGTATATTACCAAGTAAACGCCCTTGGGCAAATAACTGCCCATGTCCTCAAAGCCGCCCGGGGTCTGAGCCCATTTTGTGGATTAAACGCCTCTTCCTAATAATAGCCTATGTATAGCGGTAAACCACAGCTGATGGACGGGAATACTTTAAGGAGGAAAAAGAACAGAAAGTTTGACTTAAAGTTCAAGCTAGTGGTTGTGAAGTATGCGGACCAGAATTCTGGTTTGGCAGCGGCCAGGCAGTTTAACGTTGACCATAAACGTGTACGCGAATGGAAACAAAAAAAGGGAGAACTGCTATCTCAGTCGGCAATCGGTGGAAAACGGGCTCGCTTATGTGGCGGAGGTAGGAAGAAAGTGAGCGACGAGCTTGAAGCTAATTTGTGTCAGTGGATACATCACGTTCGTAGACTGAACCACCGTGTGTCCCACAAAATGATCTGTATTAAGGCCAAGGAGTTGTATGCCACCGCGAGTGACACGAGACACACCGGGGTGGTGTTGGGTGCAACGAGTGACTGGCTTAATCGATTCCTGCATCGGAACAACTTTACCCTCAGGAGGAGAACAACTGTTGCACAGAAGGACGCTCCCGTTGAGGAGATTGTCAACTTCCTCGTTTTCTCTCCTAAACAGATGAGGCCAAGAAAATCCAGCCCAAGAATATCATCGCCATGGATGAAACAGCCGTCTGGTTTGACATGGTTGGTTTTAGTACGGTCAATGAGAGGGGCGCCAGCTCCATCTGCCTCAAAACAACCGGCCACGAGAAGGCACGCATCACGGTGGCTCTTGCAGCCAAAGCAGACGGGAAAAAGCTGAAGCCTTACATTGTGTTTAAAGGTGCTGTCCGTGATGTAAAGGCTATGCAGAATATCCCCGGGGTGATCATAGCTTCCTCCAAGAATGGCTGGTTTAATGATGACCTGAGAAAGGATTGGCTCCAGAGGGCAGTGGGGAAATTTCACTTCAGACCGAGGCTACTTGCATGGGACTCGTACCGATGCCCTATCAGCGAGGCCACGAAGGCAGAGCTCAAAAGGGGCTACAACCTTACAATGGCTGTTATATCTGGAGGTTGCACAAAGTACCTGCAGGCCACCGATGTTGTGTGGAATGGCCCTTTCAAAGCGCAGCTCCGTGACTACTATGATAACTGGATGGCTGGTGATAAAGACAAGACCTACACCAAGTCAGGAAACCTGAGAGCCCCTTCCCGCCGCATCCTGGTCGACTGGGTCCTGGGAGCCTGGGATGCTCTGGATCGGGACACTCTGATCAACTCATTCAACGTAGGCTGGCTGGCTGTGTGTATGTGTGTGCATGTGTTGCAAACAGTGGCCATAGCTGATTGTTGCTTTCTGGTATCCTACAAGGTGTGTGGGCTGACGGTGGCAGCTGATGGGAGTGAGGACCAGCTCATTTACTGCCTCAAAGAGGGACAGCCATGGCAGGCAGGCAGGGAGATGCTGTTGAGGGCTATGCAGCAGGGTGCTGCTGTGGTTCAGGAAGAGGAGAGTAATGAGGAACAGCAGTTCCTCAATGAACTTGTGATTGAAGAGGAAGATGATGATGAGGGGGGTGAGGGAGAGGAGGGGGAGGAAGAGGAGGAGGAAGAAGGGGAGGAGGAGGAGGATGATGAGTGAGTTTGAGTTGCATTTATTGCATGTATTATTGTTTTGATGGTTTTATAGAGTACTTGGTACCATAATTGTATTTTTCCTGTATGCTGCTTTATTTGAAACTTGGAATACTGTAGCCTTTCTTTTATTTAAGTGACACTATTGTTGTTCTGTTTTGATGGTGGGTTTATACTTGAGTACTTGGTACCATAATTTAATTTTTCCCGGTAGGCTGCTTTATTTAAAAACTTTATTTATTTTCAGTATTGGTATTCTGTTTGACAATTGTTGCACTACTGCCATGTTGAGGCCTTGTATTTTGGTAGTCTTGTTTTTTTATTTGTATGTTTACAATAACTTTTACATTTAAAGTTTTTTACAAGAAAAAAAAAATACTGGACACAAACCATTGTAACCAAATAAGGGCCTGGTGCAGGCTGGTGCAAAAATAAATAAAAGCCTTGTGCAAATAACACCCGTCTCCAAAAATTATTTTGTGAAATAAACGCCTGGGCTACTATTTGGTTATATACAGTATATATATATATATATATATATATATATATATATATATATATATATATATATATATATATATATATATATATATATATATATACATATATATATATATATACATATATATATATATATATATATATATATATATATATATACTTTTTTTGTAATATATATTTATTGTATTTTATTTTTTTAGATTATTGGTGTTATTTGTTTTTTTTTTTTTTTTATAGTCACTACTTGTTACGGCGCACACGCAGTCTGTTTCTCCCTCCTCAGCAAGAGCATCTACAGCAGGGGTAGGGAACCTATGGCTCTAGAGTCAGATGTGGCTCTTTTGATGACTGCATCCGGCTGTCAGATACATCTTAGCTGATATTGCTTAACACGATAAGTAATGAATAATTTCACTGGTAATCACAGTGTCAAAAATAACGTTCAAATTTTAAAACATTCTCATTCATTTTAATCCATCCATCCGGTTTCTACCGCACCTGTTCAAGAAGTCGCATTAATGGCATGAAGTATTATATTTATTGTTGGTTAGCTTCTGAATAACAATGTTATTAAAAAAGAATAAGAGACTTAGTATACTAAAAATGTTGGTCTTACTTAAAAATGCACGCATTTAGTTGTATTCAGTCTTAAAAAAAATAATATATGGCTCTCACGGAAATACTTCTGAAAATATTTGGCTTGTATGGCTCTCTCAGCCAAAAAGGTTCCCGACCCCTGACCTAGAGGCTACGCTGCAAGCACGGCAGGACACGCCCCCGCATGTGCCACGCAGACAGCGGCCACGTGCCTCCACAGCTGGGGGCAATCATCAATCAACGCACTTGGTCTTGACGAGAGGCAGCAGCATAAAGGCTCACTCCACTGACTATTCTACGCCGGAACAAATCCCTTCACGTCTCTGGCTCCTCACTTGTGTCTCTCTCTCTCTTGCTCGCTTTGTCTCCCTCGTGCCTATTGTCCTTATATGTCTTTGTCGTCTCCTGTTCCCACAGTTCCTCCGTATCTCCGCAGTGAGTTGTGCGTCTCACCTGCTGATCTGTACCCCCCGGACTGTGATTGCCTTCCTCGACCCTCGACTCCCGCGCTCGGACCTGGACTTATGGACGTCTCTCTCCTTCCCCCTACGGACCTCGCTTGGATTCCGAAAACCTCTTTTGCTTCGCCCCTCTGGACTTGTTTGCTACCACAATCAACACGCACTTACAAAAACATTCGGTAACTTATATTTGGTTAATTTCCACACATAGCCTTGCATCCACGCACATAGTAGCATACACACCTCACGTACTCATCAAGCTCAAATAAAACCTGTTGAGCTAGACCTCCCGCTGTTATTCCGTCTCCTTCTCCTTCCTCTCATGTAACACTACTAGTATTATTATTAATCATAAAAAATATATATTTAATTATTATTATTTTTATTTTGTCCCTCCCAAGGGCGGTTGCTGGTTGTTCCATCTCCATCGTTGGGGTCCCTGCGGGTGGGGTCGGTGGTTCCCGTGACCCCATGCTGGGCGGTCCTGCGGCGGCCTACATGGGCGGGGTGGCCTGGGGCGGGGCCCCGCCGAGCTCTCCGAGGAGTGGGGGCTGGGCTCGTGGGGGCCCGGTAGCTGATGAGGCATGGGCGAGTTTCCCGTCTGGTTGCGGGGAGTCTCTGGGCCCCTCGGGCGGGGCATCCCGCCTTTCTGCCCGTGTGGGGTGTGGTCTCTCTCTGGCTTGGGGGTTGGAAGTCCCTTGCTTCTCCTGTGCCTTGTCCTTTGCCGGCGACGTCTCTCTACGGCCTGCTGCTGGTTCATCGGGGCGGCACGGTGGGCCGAGCCCTGGGGTTCCTGTCGCTGACCGACCTGGCTGCATTGGGGCCGGTGGTCCCTTGTTTTCTGGGCGCCACACCTGCTGTTTTGGGTTGGGCTCTCTGGGTGGCTGGGGCCGTACTCTGGCTCCCGCACACACTGGGAGTCAAATATATTGTACATACAAATACACATATATACTGTACTCACATGCACACAGTTATTCATACATACACACGTAGGTACCGACGCTCCCACATACATACACTAATACATTCCATACCTACACATTCAATGTTTGTACATCCACACACATTCATTTTACAAACATACATATATACATACTGTTTATGTACATTCACTTTAGAAACATACATATACACACACTGTACATATTCATGTACAGTACATATACATACATACACTCATGCATAAAAACACGTTTCATCAACAAATATTAACATCGTTGCCCTAGGGTAAACTGGGTAACACATGGCACACTGACAAAACTTTACCTATTGTTACTATAACAATCTGCTTTCTTTTGTATTTCAAGTTATCATTAAATATATGTATTGTTGCATTTGAACAATTGTATTGTTGATAATAGAGGTTATTTGTTGCGATCCGCTGCTCGGATCTTCACAGTTTGTTGTTCTGTTTCCAGTTTTTGTATTTCTCTCCGTATGACTCATTTCCTGTTTGCTTTGTCACCATGGTAGCTTATTAGTTCAGCTGCCCCTTCGTTTTTAACGCACACCTGTTTCTATTTTGATTACTGCCTTATTTAAGTTCGCCCCTTTTCCTCACTCATTGTCGGACTCTAGTTTGCTTTCACGCAACCGCTGATGACTTGTCTTTTCATGCTCTATCTCGCTAGCTTCCACACTAAGCTTTATTTTGTTCCTAGCATTCATGCTAGTTGTGTCACGGCTCGGACACACACAAGTGCGCAATCTGTCGGGAGCCGCGCTGCGCGCGTCATCCGGTGCGCCTCTGACCGCGCGCATGTCACTCAAACCGCGGCAGGCAGCTGCGCTCCATCTGTAATCAACGCAGCCGGCACTAATGAAAGAGAGGAGTACAAGAACCCCCGCCACCAGTGATCCTTTGCCAGAACGTAGCAACTGTGCCGTAAGCTCGTCTCCAGCATCCTAGTTGAATTTTTGATCCTGATCTCTGTGTCTTTTCCCATGCGTTAATTATCGTGTCTTTCCTCACCCCGCAGCTCCCTGTGTGCGTTCCCGAGCCACGCTGTGTGTCATGTGCTTTTTGGATTCCCCTTGTCTTCCTCTGGCTTCCTGGTTTTCGATCCCTTGCTCGCCCCCGGACAAACGACGACTCTCTCCTGCCTCTCGACCACGCTTCTGCCTTGAACTTCCCTACCTGCCTTGCCTGCGCCTGACAGCTCAGCTCCTCTCAACACGCACCTCCAACACTTGCGGTAAATAACACCTCCCGTTAAATTCCACACATAGTCTTGCACCCATTTCCTCTTTGTTACATACACATCAGATTTGACATACATATATATATATAGAATAATATAGTATAATATTATATAATAATATATAATATAGTTTTGTATAATATATCATATCAAATAATATATTATATAAATTATATTGAAATATTATTGTATAGATATATATTATATTATATATATACATACAGCATTAGATATATCCTTGTTAAAATAAAGACGCCCCAGGCTATAAGCTTTTCCCAGTCTCTGTGCCGTCTCCTTCTCCCTGAAACCTTCACAGTACGTTCTGGCCATGTCAGAACCAGACGGCACAGGAAGAGGTCCCCCCACTTCCTCTCCCCAACACACCACTACCCCTGATCTTCCCACCATGCACACTATCCTCCAGCAGCACCAGTCCCATTTTGATGACTTGGAGACCCAGCTTAATGCTGCCTTTGCCACCCTGCTGTCAAGGCTGGACACCCCTGAGCCAAGAACCCCCCCTCCACCTGCGCCGGGTATGGGTGCCTCCGCGGCTGCGGCAACATTGGACACCTCCCTCACCCGAGAACCCAAGATTGCCATCCCAAAAACATTTGAGGGAGATTTTGAACTCTGCCGGGGATTTTTGGTTCAGTGTGAGCTTATATTTCAGCACCAGCCCTCCCGCTACTCCTCTGATGGGGCCAAGATTGCCTTCCTGTTCTCCCTCCTGTCAGGCAGAGCACTGCGATGGGCCACAGCGGCGATTGACCAAAGCAGTGGACTCGGAACTGACTACTCTGCCTTCCGCTCAGAGTTCCGGGCTGTGTTTGACCACCCAGTGGACGGGGGGGATGCCGCCTCCCGCCTCCACTCCATTCAACAGGGCTCCCGCTCTGTGGCCGAATACACCCTGGAGTTTCGCACCCTCGCAGCTGACAGCGGGTGGGGGGATAAGGCGCTCCAGAGCGCGTTCCGACGCGGGTTCAGTGACGCAGTAAAGGACGGACTTTTAAGGGACCGCCCGACGTCTTACCGGGCCTTAATTGACCTCGCTCTCCAGATGGACTAGAGACTTATCGAGCGAGCTGCTGAGCGAGCGCACAGCAGCCCAAGTCCAAGTCCCCGAACCAGACCGCACGCTGCCATGTGGCCACCACTACCTGCCCTTGGGGCCACCAGCACGGACGATCCCATGCAACTAGGCAGATCCCGCCTAGCAGCCGAAGAACGAGAGAGGCGCTTCCAGCAACACCTCTGTCTCTACTGCGGCGTGGCAGGTCATGTGATCAGGAACTGCCCGATACGGCCAAAAGACAAGGCTCACTAGTCAGGGGAATCCTAGTGAGCCATACGTCCGTTCCCCGCAAGCGGAGGAATCCTGGCATCCTCTTCCCAGCGACCTTGTCATGGAACTCCAAGAACCTAACTATCGGGGCCTACCTGGATTCTGGAGCGGACGACAGCCTTTTGGATCGGGAGTTCGCTCGACAGGCGGGTATACAGATCCTACCGCTTGAGACCCTCTTACCGGCTCAAGCCCTGGACGGACACCCCCTTGGTCCCATAACCCACAGGACGGAACCCCTCTCACTTACCCTCTCTGGGAACCACACTGAGACCATTAGCCTCTGGGTTTTGGATGCTCCCATTTCCCCCCTAGTTCTTGGTCGCTCTTGGCTGTGCAAGCACGAGCCCCACATTGCCTGGTCCACAGGCAAGATCCTGGCCTGGAGCGCTACATGTCACGCTAACTGCCTGGGATCCGCAGTTCCTCCGAGTGTCAGACCCAAGGCCACCGTACCTCCCAAGGACCTCACTAATGTTCCACTTGTCTATCATGACCTTGCCGAGGTCTTCAACAAGGAACAGGCACTCTCCCTTCCCCCGCATCGACCATACGATTGCGCCATAGACCTTGTGCCCAATGCTGTCCTCCCATCTAGTCGCCTATACAATCTGTCCCTACCCGAAAAGAAGGCGATGCAGGAATACATTTCAGACTCTCTTGCTTCCGGCATCATTACCCCCTCTAAGTCCCCGGTGGCGGCAGGATTCTTCTTTGTGGGCAAGAAGGATGGATCTCTACGCCCGTGTATTGACTACCGTCAACTAAATAATATCACAATCAAGAACAAATACCCTCTCCCACTCCTGAGCTCTACCTTTGAGCCCCTCTCTCCCGCCATAGTTTTTAGTAAATTGGATCTCTGCAACGCGTACCACCTGGTACGCATCAGGAAGGGGGATGAATGGAAGACAGCTTTCAACACACACCTGGTGCACTTCGAGTACAGGGTGATGCCCTTCGGCCTAACGAATGCCCCGGCGGTTTTTCAGGCCCTGGTAAACGATGTACTGCGAGACATGCTGGACCAGTTTGTTGTAGTGTACCTTGATGACATTCTCATTTTTTCAAAAACCCTACAGGAACACAAACACCATGTCCGACTGGTTCTGCAGCGCCTACTAGAGAACCGTCTGTTTGTCAAGGCCGAGAAGTGTGAGTTCCACAAATCCTCAGTTAACTTTCTCGGTCATATTGTTCAAGAAGGACACATCAAGGCGGACCCCAAAAAGGTAGAGGCGGTAACACAGTGGCCAAAGCCCTCCACAAGGATGGAATTGAGACGTTTTCTGGGCTTCGCAGGATTCTACCGCCGCTTCATAAAGGACTTCAGTAAGGTGGCCGCCCCTCTCCATTCCCTCACTTCCACCCTCATCCCATTTCAATGGACCAAAGAAGCCAATGTGTCTTTCCAAAGGCTGAAGAGGAGCTTCACCTCTGCACCGGTAATCGTCCACCCCGATCCTGATTGTCCATTTATCGTCGAGGTGGACGCATCAGATTCAGACATCGGGGCGGTACTCTCCCAGCGTGCCCAGGGGAATAATGTCTTACATCCATGTGCATTTTTTTCCAGAAGACTCACACCATCGGAGCGCAACTATGACGCAGGTAATCGGGAACTGCTGGCAGTACACGACGCTCTTTCTGAGTGGAGACACTGGCTGGAGGGAGAAAAGCATCCATTCCTTGTACTCACCGATCATCGCAACCTCATCCACATTCGTTCTGCCAAGAGACTTAATGACCGTCAGGCACGTTGGACACATTTTTTTAGTAGATTTGACTACACGCTCTCTTATAGACCAGGCTCCCGCAACACAAAGGCTGATGCCCTCTCCAGACAGTTCTCGGAGGAGACCATCAACACACCCTCAGCCGAACCCATTCTCCCCCCTGCCCGGGTGGTGGGGATGATCACCTGGGAGATTGAGGCACTGGTAAGAGCGGCACTTCTCAAAAACCCAGGTCCGGGTGGTGGACCCCCCAACAGACTGTTTGTTCCACCTGACCTTCGTTCCAAAGTACTAGACTGGGGTCACTCCAGTGTCTTCGCTTGCCACCCGGGGGTCCACCGCTCTCTATCTTTCATCCAACGCTCATTCTGGTGGCCATCTATGGAGACTGACACCAGAAAGTTCATCGCTGCTTGTTCCACGTGCGCTCGCAACAAAGCTTCCCACAGCCCTCCGGCGGGACTCTTACGCCCCCTACCTATTCCTGGTCGACCCTGGTCTCATATTGCTCTGGACTTTGTGACCGGATTCCCCGCTTCTCAAGGTAACACCATTATCGTAACCATAACCGATAGATTCTCTTAGGCTGCACATTTTGTCCCACTCCCCAAGCTTCCCTCCGCAGCTGAGACTGCCGACTTGCTCATCCAACACGTGGTGAAACTCCACGGCATTCCCCAGGACATACTCTCTGACCGTGGCCCCCAGTTCACCTCCCGCGTGTGGCAGTCTTTCTGCAAAGGAATTGGTGCTACAGTCAGCCTCACCTCTGGATATCACCCACAGAGTAACGGACAAGCAGAGAGAGCCAACCAGGGGTTAGAGACAATGCTCCGCTGTGTTGCCGCCCGCCAACCCTCTCAATGGAGCAGATACTTACCCTGGGTGGAGTACGCCTTCAATTCCATGACCAGTTCCGCCACAGGTATGTCCCCTTTCTAGTGCTCTCTAGGCTACCAACCACCAATGTTTTCTCAGCAAGAGGTCGAGACAGCGGTACCCTCAACTCGGGCCCACCTTAAACGCTGCCGAAAGGTCTGGAAGACTGCCCGGACTGCCTTAGTGAAGACATCGGACAGGATGCGCCGCAACGCCGACCGGCACCGCATCCCGGCACCGTCCTATCAGCCCGGGCAGCAGGTGATGTTAAGGGCCAAAGACCTCCACCTCAGGGTACAGTCCTCTAAATTGGCACCCCGCTATGTGGGACCGTTCCCCATCAATGCCATAGTCAACCCTGCTGCCGTTCGTCTCTCTCTCCCATCTTCCATGAAGATCCACCAAGTTTTTCACGTGTCCCAAATCAAGCCTGTGTCCATCAGCCCTCTCTCACCCCCCACTCGTTCCCCCCCTCCTTCCAGGGTTCTCAAGAGCGGTGATCAGGTGTGGACAGTGAAGGAGATTCTCAGGGTTCGTCGACAGGGTAGGGGGTTGGTCTACCTGGTCGACTGGGAAGGCTATGGACCGGAGGACCGATCCTGGGTGCCAGCCTCCTACCTCGCGGACCCTTGTCTCCTTGAGGATTTTTACCGTGCCAATCCGGATGCACCCCGTAGCTCGTCGGGAGTCTCGCATAAGGTGGGGGATCCTGTCTAAAAATTTGCCTAAAAACGCCAAGGCTGCTTAACTTTTGGAGCCACTCACGCCCACCTTATCAGCGGCCACCGATGTGGCCTTTTCAAGGTCGGCCGCCAAGACTTTCGTGGCAGCGGCGTTCCATCCGCTACCGCCACATGGCTTGTCTTTGGTGGATTCGGGGACACGTGACTTGGCGACCCTCCACCATGGCCTCCCTCAGACCTCCCTTCGTTTGTGGTCTTTCTTGTTGTGGGGAGGGGGTTCAAGTTTTCCTTTTTGTGTTTTGGGCCATCTGGGATCTGTCCTTTTTGGGGGGGGGGGGGGATCCTGTTGTGATCCGCTGCTCGGATCTGTTTCCATTTTTTGTATATCTCTCCGTACTTCCTGTTTGCTTTTTTTCACCATGGTATCTTATTACTTCACTTGCCCCTCGTTTTCAACACACACCTGCTTCTATTTTGATTACTGCCTTATTTAAGTTTGCCCCTTTTCGTCACTCATTGTCGGACTCTAGTTTGCTTTCACGCAACCGCTGATGACTTGTCTTTTCATGCTCTATCTTGCTAGCTTCCACGCTAAGCTTTATTTTATTCCTAGCTTTCATGGTAGTTGTTTTGTTTTTACCTTTTTGTGCCTTCGTGCCAAGTATAGTGTTTTTGTTCATATTCCTAGCCTCCATGCTAGCGCCATTTGTTTACCTTTTTCTATTAGCACCAGTGTTTTTTTTCTAGCCTGTTTTGAGTTTAATAAATACTTTATTTCCTACATTTTGCTGTGTTCTTGCCGACGCATCCTCGGAGGACCAAATCCGGCAACAATATGCCACACAAACCTCACAGTTATTATTGTTATTATTCATTGTCAATAGTGCCATTTCTATTGGTATTTAAATTGCTCCATTTGTAGTGTAATAATGTTCATTGTCATTTCTGTATTATTTATTTCACTAACTGTTTCTTTGCTATCACTTTTACCATCATATTTGAACATATCCTGTTTGCTGATGTTGTTGCATTGTTGTTGTTGTTATTGTGGTGTTTGCTGTTATTGTCGTCTCTCTGTCTTATCCCCACAATTTCTCCCTGTGTCTTCCTTTTTTTCCTCTTTCTATTCCCTCCTGCTCCGGCCCGGTTGCACCAAATAATAGTATAAATCCATTTAATGAAGTCAAATACAAATAAGGCAACAAAAGAAGTACCCCTCATTTTTCTTTTGCAAAGTAAATTTGTACAGCTGATATGGGCATCCACGTCAACAATATGATTTGCCTGAGAAGCTGGACAGGACAATAAAAAATAATAATAGTAATACAAACATATTAATGTTAGTAGTACAATGAAGTAACTGGTGGTACAACAGAGTACTATAGTGCGTTATAATGTTATTAGTACAATGAAGCGTAATGGATGTACATTATAATGTTTTAGTACAATTAAGTATCTGGCAGCACAATATATAATACACTACAGAACTGGTAGTACATTATAATGTTATTAGTAAAATAAAGTAGCTGGCAGTTCAATATAGTACACTAGAGTACTGGTAGTAAGTTATAATGTTTTTAGTACAATTAAGTATTTGGTAGTCAATATAGTACACTAGAGTACTGGTAGTACATTATATTGTTATTAGTAAAATAAAGTGTATGGGAGTACAATAAAGAATCCTGGTAGTACAATTTAGTACACTAGAGTACTGGTAGTACATGTTATTGTTAGTAGTATAATAAAGTATCTGATAGTACAATATAGTACACTAGAGTACTGGTAGTACATTATAATGTTGTTAGTACAATAAAGTATCTGGTAGTACAACATAGTACACTAGATGATACTAGATTATAATGTTTTAAGTATCTGGTAGTACATGATGTAGTACAATGTAGTACAAAGAAAGCATTATGTTGAAGTAATCCTTGGAGTGAGTCACATGATGTCTAATCTGCTTTTGGACTTTCTAGTGACAACAACTGCTTTGTGATTAGAAACAGCTTTGCATCGTGGGAAATGTAGACACTGCTTCTATTGGTCAATATTACTATTTATGTGTGTGTGTGTGTGTGTGTGTGTGTGTGTGTGTGTGTGTGTGTGTGTGTGTGTGTGTGTGTGTAAGGTGCACACCCGTCACTCACGTCCATTCGCCACAATGAAACCTGCGGCTGCGGTTCTGTTGCTGCTACTTAGCCCGCTTGATGTCTTTGGTCTGGTTCTGACCCAGGAGGACTACATCAGGCCTCTTGCGGGAGAAGCGAGGACAGAGGAACCAGAGGACGCAGACCTTCCCCCAGAACTTCCGCTCATCTGGAAAGAGTTAGTCGGGCTCAGGCAACTGGTTCTGAGCCTGCAAACTGTGATGGTGGATCAGCGCCAGGCACTCCGGACCGCCGAGAGTCGCCTGAGGGACAGTCAGGTGGAGGTGGAGCATCAGAGGCAAGCTCTGGACTCTCTGCAGGTAAAGGTGGAGGCCGACAGGAAGTTGCTGACTGAGCTGACCAGGACCCTGAAAGGGAGTCAGGAGTGGACTGCAGGTGAGTCCACCTAGATCAGGTCTTTAGATGAGGCTGAGTCCTTCTCAAATGGTGGGGCGGGATATGTGTGACCGAGGAAAAATGCTTGAGGGACTGAGTTTATTTCAATTGTTGACGAACATTGGACATGGAGATTTGTGACATTACGTTTACAGTCCTGGCAGGTTGGTAATGGAATGTTGATGACAATTTGACATGGAGATGTGTGAGATTACGTTTCCATCTGCAGTCCTGGCAGGGTGATGTTGGAATTTTGATGAACATTTGACATGGAGATATGTGGAATTACGTTTCCATCTGCAATCCTGGCAGGTTGATGTTGGAATGTTGATGAAAATTTGACATGGAGATGTGTGAGATTACGTTTCCTTCTGCAGTCTTGGCAGGTTGATGTTGGAATGTGATGAAAATTTGACATGGAGATGTGTGAGATTACGTTTCCATCTGCAGTCCTGGCAGGGTGATGTTGGAATTTTGAAGAACATTTTGACATGGAGATATGTGGAACTACGTTTCTATCTGCAATCCTGGCAGGGTGATGTTGGAATGTTGATGAAAATTTGACATGAAGATGTATGAGATTACGTTTCCTTCTGCAGTCTTGGCAGGTTGATGTTGGAATGTTGATGAACATTTGACATGAAGATGTGTGAGATTACATTTCCATTTGCAGTCCTGGCAGGTTGAAGTTGAAATGTCGATTAACATTTGACATGGAGATGTGTGAGATCACGTTTGCAGTCCAGGCAAGTTAGTGTTGGAATGAGGACACTTGACTTGGAAAAGTGTGACAATACGTTTCCCTCTGCAGTCCTGGCAGGCTGATATTGGAATGTTTATGAGCATTTGACATGGAGATGTGTGAGATTACGTTTCCTTCTGCAGTCTTGGCAAATTGATGTTGGAATGTTGATGATAATTTGACATGAAGATGTGTGATATTACGTTTCCATCTGCAGTCCTGGCAGGGTGATGTTGGAATGTAGATGAACATTTGACATGGATATGTGTGAGATAACGTTGCCATCTGCAATCCTGGCAGGGTGATGTTGGAATGTTGAAGGAAATTTGACATAGAGATATGTGGGATTACGATTCCCTATGCCGTCTTGGCAGGTTGTTGTTGGAATGTTGGTTGACATTTGACATGGAGATGTTTGAGATTACGTTTGCAGTCCAGGCAAAATTAAGTTAAAATGTTAATGAATATTTGACATGGAGATGTGTGAGATGAAGTTTCCTTCTGCAGTACTTTCAGGCTGATGATGTTGGAATGTTGATGAAGATTTGACACAGAGTTTTGTGAGATTATGTTTCCATCTGCAGTCCAAACAGGTTGATGTTGAAATGTTGATGAACAATTGAAATGGAGATGTGTGAGATTACGTTTCATTCATCAATCCTGGCAGGTTGATGTTGGAATGAGAATATTCGACATGAGATTACGTTTTCTTTTGCAGGCCTCACTGGTTGATGTTGGAATGTTGATGAACATTTGACATGCAGGAGTGTGAGATTATGTTTCCTTCTGCAGTCCTGGCAGGGTGATGTTGGAATGTAGATGAACATTTGATATGGAAATGTGTGAGATTAGGTTTCCATCTGCAATCCTGCTAGGGCGATGTTGTAATGTTAAATAATTAATGACATGGAGATAAGTGGGATTACGTGTCTATCTGCAGTCCTAGCAGACTGATGTTGGAATGTGTGAGATTACGCTTTATTTTGCAGGCCTCACTGGTTGATGTTGGAATGTTGATGAACATTTGACATGGAGATGTGTGCGATTACGTTTGCAGTCATGGCAAAATTATGTTAAAATGTTATTGAATATTTGACATGGACATGTGTGAGATTGTTTTCTTTTGCACTCCAGGCAGGTTGATGTTGTAATGTCGATTAACATTTGACATGAAGATGTGTGAGATTACATTTCCATCAGCAGTCCTGGCTGGTTGAAGTTTAAATGTAGATGAACATTTGTCAGGGATATGTGTGAGATTACGTTTCCATCTGCAATCCTGCTAGGGTAATGTTGTCAAAGAATGTATGACATGGAGATATGTGGGATTACGTTACCTTCTGCAGTCCTGGCAGGTTGATGTTGAAATGTTGATTAACATTTGACATGGAAATATGTGCTATTACCTTTCCGTCTGCAGTCCTTGCAGGTTGAAGTTGGAATGTTGATTGACATTTGACATTAATATGTGTGAAATTATGTTTCCTTCTGCGGTCCTGGCGGGTTGATGTTGGAGTGTTAATGACAGTGACGTGCAGTCAGGGGCGGCAGGTGAGGCCACGCCCCACCTGCCATCATGGAAAGAAAAAAATTGTAAAAAGAAAAAAAAATAAACATATTGTTATATGTATCCAGTGATTATACTATACAGTTATTTTCCATTTAACTTCACCAGTTTTTAATTTTTTTTATTCAAAATCGCTTAATTTTCACATTCGCCGTTTAAATACTGAGAATTACTTGCAGTGAGTCACAGCCAGCTGAGCCTCCCTGTCACCATGGATTGCGCAATGACTCGGCTAACTGCTGGCCTGCTGTGCAGTGAGACTGTATTGCTATATGAATTATATTATACATTTCCATAGTTTAGTCAGCTGAGGTATATAATGTACAGTGTATTTTGTCAACAACTGTATGTGTGCAATGTATTTCTTGTGCTGGGCAATCATAAAACTGCTGCAAAACACGAACAATGTGAGGCTCCTGTTCTCCGGCCTCCTGGTGGTAGAGGGCGCTAGTGATTTCAGAGATCATTCTTGCACTACTCGGCTAGGCCGAAGCCGGTATGTTTTAAAGTTGTCGTGTGCCTGCATATTGTAAAAACAACCGTCCAACATTTTACAACTAATTGTAAACCTATAGGTGCCGACCATCAGGGCCGAGTTGCGTTGAAAGAGTGTGTTGATGTTGAGATATTAAGCCGAGTTGGTAAGTCTATCTGTTTGCTAATAGTAGCTACGAGCCGTACCCATGTATTTTCTATGGGCGGTTAGCATCGGGTTTTAATCCCGTTTCCTCCAATGTTTCTGATCCAATTGAATTTATATTTTTGTCGAGTCTTTATTTTGGGTACTCAAATATGGTGACTGAGTATTGTGGCGTTTT
The DNA here is from genome assembly GCF_033978795.1 of Nerophis ophidion. Classification (NCBI taxonomy): domain Eukaryota; kingdom Metazoa; phylum Chordata; class Actinopteri; order Syngnathiformes; family Syngnathidae; genus Nerophis; species Nerophis ophidion. The sequence continues at coordinate 31,151,334 of NC_084613.1, forward strand.
AAGGCCATCTGCATTTTTTATGCTACAGTAAAGACAATGAATGAACACGGGTGCTGGAGCGCGGTTACACCTGTCATAGTGACAACACTGTGTACTGTCGTGTTTGTTATTTTCTACATACATGTGATTATTTAATATTGTTAATTTTAGCAGTATTATCGCTAATAATGATAATAATAAGTGTAATTCCTTTATACTATACTATACTAGCAAAAGTACCTGCTACATTAAGTTAAAGTACCAATGATTGTCACACACACACTAGGTGTGGTGAAATTTGTCCTCTGCATTTGACCCATCCCCTTGTTCACCCCCTGGGAGGTGAGGGGAGCAGTGAACAGCAGCGGCCGGGAATAATTTTTGTTGATTTAACCCCCAATTCCAACCCTTGATGCTGGGTGCCAAGCAGGGAAGAATATGAGCTTTTAAACATAACCTGTTAACTGCTGCCAATCAAATGGTGAATAAGATACTCTATAGGGTTTATATGTTTATTAATCTGACTGTGATGAAGTCAGTGCCTCACCAGCCATGAACCTCACCGCACGTCACTGGGTAATGAACATTTGACATGGATATGTTTGAGATTATGTTTGCAGTCCAGGCAAAGTGATATTGGATTGTTGATAAATATTATTAAAAATATACATATAAAAAGTCAGACACGGCTATCTGCCCCCCTGGCATGTGGATCACTCTGAAGTTGTAGGATTGTAATGCTCGTTACCAACGGTTGATCCACACGTTGGCATCCCTCATGCGGTGGAGCCACTGGAGCGGTTTGTGGTCTGAGCAGAAGCTGAATGAGCGCCCGAGCAGGTAGTAACGGAGGGCACCGACCGCCCACCGGATGGCGAAGCACTCCCTCTCCACCGTGCTGTACCTCGCCTCCCGGTCCGAGAGTTTTCTGCTGATATACAGCATCGGGCGGTCAATGCCCCCCACCTGTTGGGACAAAACAGCTCCCTCCCTTACGCCCGACGCGTCAGCCTGTAAACAGAATGGGAGGGAAAAATCAGGCCCGCGCAGGACAGGCTCCTCGCAGAGGGCCTTTTTAACCCTCTCAAACTCCTGCTGGCACTGCTCCGTCCACTGGACCAGTTCTGGAGCGACCTTTTGGGTGAGGTCAGTTAGTGGGCTGGTCAGGTCCACAAACCGGTGGATAAACCTCCGGTAGCAACCTGCCAGGCCCAAAAACTGCCTCACCTCTTTTTTTGTCTTGGGAGTCGGGAAGGCCACAATTGCTGCTGTTTTATCTACCTGCGGGTGCACCAGCCCTCTTCCCAAGTGGTACCCCAGATACTGTACCTCCCTATGGCCAACCGCGCACTTCACAGGGTTAGCGGTGAGCTCTCCCTGCCTCAGGGACTCGAGCACCGCCCCCACCCTCTGCCACTCTGGATGATGACATCATCCAGGTAGGCGGCAGCATATGCAGCGTGGGGACGCAGCACCCATGAGGCGCTGGAATGTATCGGGCGCACCAAACAAGCCGAACGAAAGTGTCCTTCCGGAGAGGAGAACGCCGTTTTTTTCCTTAGACTCTGGAGACAAGGGAATCTGTCAGTAGCCCTTGGTTAAATCCAGTGTCGTGAAAAAACGAGCAGTGCCCAGCCGATCCAGGAGCTCGTCGACCCGGGGCATTGGGCAGGCATCAAGTTGTGACACATCATTTACCTTGCGGTAATCTACACAGAGCCGCACAGACCTATCTTTCTTCCCTACCAGAACTATGGGGCTGCACCAAGCATTGTGTGACTCTTCTATCACTCCCTATTCCAGCATAATGTTAAATCCTCCCGAACCACTTTGCACTTTTGTTAGGGTAGCCTATAGGGCAGAGACCGCACTCACTGTGATGCTGAATGAGGTTTGTGCGGCCTGGCCGGGGGGAGAACACATCAGCAAAACGCTGCTGCAAGGTGCCAACATCTGCTCTCTGGGACGGTGTGAGCTGATCATCACAGAGGAGAGGGGAGGACTGGTTGGAACGGAGAACCTCCAGACCCAGCTCCTCGCTCTCCTCAATCGCCGTCACCATGGAGACGGGCTCCACCTCCCTCCATATTTTAAAGAGGTTGAGCTGGTAAATTTGCGTTGCGCAGCCCCAGTCAGAACGCTCAACCTCATAGTCAACATCACTCACTCGTCATGTGACCACGAAAGGCCCTTGCCACTTGGCGAGCAATTTTAACTGGTGGTTGAGAGTAATACAAGTACTTTATATGCCGGTGAGAATTGACATAGTTGTGTCCCCTTGTTATATAGGCGCTGCTGACATTCCTAGGCCTGGAGCAACTTCTCACGTGACAAGTGACCCAATGTGTTAAGTTTTGCTCTCAGGTCCAGGACGCACTGAATTTCGTTCTTACTGGGGCTCGGACCTTCCTCCCAGCTTTCCTTAACCAGGTCCAGAACCCCACGCGGCTTCCTGCCGAACAATAATTCAAAGGAGTATAACCCTGTGGAGGCCTGGGTTACCTCCCGCACTGCAAATAACAAGGGATCCAACCATTTATCCCAATTTGGTTTTTCCTCATGCACAAACTTATATATCATGGATTTCAGTGTCTCATTCATCCGCCCCACCAGCCCGTCGGTCTGCGGGTGTTGTACGCTGGTCCAAATAGATTTTATCCTCAACAATCCGTACAGGTCTTTCACCGTGCGTGACATTATGGACATACCCTGGTCTGTTAGAATCTCTTTCGGGATTCCGACTCGGGAGATGACCTGAAACAGTGCTTGCACCACACTCTTTGCAGAAATGGACACCAGCGGCACTGCTTCGGGATATCGAGTTGCGTAATCCACCAAGACTTGCACAAAACGATATCCCCGGGTGCTCAGGTGAAATGGTCCGATGAGGTCCATGCCAATTCGCTCAAACGGGACCTCCATGAGTGGTAATGGGCGCAAAGGCGCCCTGGGGGTGGCCACTGGATTGACTAGCTGGCAGTCCGGGCAGGCCGCACATCAGCGGCGCACGTCTGCCCGGATGCCTGGTAATAGAACCGGACCATTACCCGGTTGAGTGTTTTATCATACCCCATGTGTGGGGTATATAGTGAGGTGGGGTTATAGTGAGCCGCCTGAAAAACCATTTCCTGACGGCTTTTTGGCACCAGCAACCAGGTGATTTCTTCTCCTGTCTGAGTGTCGCAGCTCACTCTGTATAATCTGTCCCTGATTAATGCAAAGTGAGGGAATACCCACGCTATCACTTGGTCCCAGGCTAAGCGTAGAGTATTATCACGAGACTGGTCGAGTGGGAAATCTTCCATGGGGTGCCATTGGGGAACAGGGGGGGAATTCCCGCGAAGCCCCCGCCGGTTCCTCTTTCCCTTTGGCAGTGTCGGATGAGCTTGCGTCAACACTGAGAACAGCGCAGATACTCTGTTTCCCTACCGGTTGTGAACACAGCCCTGCATACTGCTTCACTAACTCGCTGAACACCATCCAATTGGTCCCCAAGATTAAGGGGTGCGTCGGGTGCGGACTTACAGCCACCTTAACGCTATATTTTTTTCCTTATGAATCGAATTTCCACCGGCACTATAGGGTATTCGTGAACATCCCCATGCACACATTTAATTTTCAGCCGTGCAGTCTGCCTTAAAGCAGAACCTCGTTCTGGTGGATCATGGACTGCTCACGGCCCGAATCCACCATCGACCGGTGTGTACTCCCTCGAAACCTTACCGGAACACAGTACGTCTCTCCCGGCCCGGGTGAGGATGCAATAGGGCCGACAGCCCGATCACCTGCCCCACCTCCATACATGGAGATTTCTGACGCACGTGACCGGACTTCCCACACCTCCAGAATGCCTGCCCAGGCATGTTAGGAGCCGTCTGTGGGGGAAGCACAGCATCCGCAGCAGCCAGGACCTGTGAGGAAGAAGAAAAAAAAAGAAAGTTAATAATCCGGGGCCGTAGGACCCGCCTCAGCTTTAGACACGCATCCTGCGCGGCGCTGGTAATGGACGCGTCGGGGCCTGTGAGGCAGAAGCAAAAGAAGGGTCAGTCTTGCAGCGCAGTGGGAGAGGCACGTGCAACTTGCGGCACGTGCAACTTGCGCAGCGATGGCACTGGACCGTCGACCAACTCCACGGCCCTCCCCCCTTCCGCGTCTTGCGGTTCACCGCCATGTGTTCCTCCGCCAACAGCACCGCTGCTGCCATGTCTCGAAGGCGGTGGCAGCAGACTCAGGCTGATGTCCGCCTCGAGGAACTGCTCGAGGACGAACCGTTCTATCACTTGGCCGTCGGCTTCCCCCAGATGCAGCCATCGTGTCGCCGCGTCTTGCAGCCGCTGCTCCAGCGGGAATGGGCAATCCTCCGGGCCCAGATGCAGCGCCTGTGGTCCTCACTGGAGCACCCCATCTGGTCCAGCACCGCCCACCTCAGGTCCTGGAAGCGCACGCGGGAAGCCGGCGACAGGCTGAGCGCCGCCCATTGTGCTATTTCTGCCAGCAGTGTTAGCAGCCGCACTCCCCACTCCTCCCCCGGCCAGTCGCATGCCACCGTCGTGACCACGAAAATGTCCAAAAACGACTGGGGGTCCTCTGTTTCTGTCATCCGCTGGATGGCCACGGCCGCTGATGTTGGCGCCGCTGCTCCTACCCGGTCCACCAGTTACTGCAGGATCTAGTTCTGCTGGGCCAGCTGGAGTCAGAGAGTCTCCATTCGCTGTTGGCTGGCCGCCGTCACCTCCGCCAGAACCTGCCCCAACGCTGCCAGGAGGTCGGACTCTGTCATCGTCAGTATTTAGGTACGTTGGGCGCCAGATGTGGTGGTTTCCCTGATTATGACAGACCTTCCCGGGAGCCCAGTATTCTGGTTTCAACAATGTTTTTATTTTGCGCACACACTCCAAGACAGCACTCGGCTCAGCAACTTCCAGTCCTTTCCTGCTGGGTGAACACCAGGACAGGACTCAGCTCTGCGGCTTTTCAGTCTTTTCTGTCTCTCGCTCTCTTTCTCTCGCCGTGGTCTCGGGAGTTGGTGTGTCTTGCTCCAACTCAACTCGTGTGTCTCGGCCCAGGCTGCTGCTTATAAGCATGGCAGGTGATTGGATAATCATTCCCAGGTGGGTAATGCAATCACCTGCCAGCTGTGCTTCACGGCCGGTCCATACACACCCGATTCCGCAGCAGACGCTCTGACCACGCCCCCTCCACAGTAGGTATATATCTTTATGGGTATATATAGGTATATACCAGGGGTCGGCAACCCAAAACGCTGAAAGAGCCACATAGGACCAAAAACAAAAAAAAACAAATCTGTCTGGAGCCGCAAAAATGAAAAGCCGTATATACTGTAAGTCTTATAGTGAAGGCAACACATGACGTTAGGGTCTATATTACCTATAATAGCCTACTATCAAAATGACTATGTGTCGCAGGCTGAAGCAAATCTTCGTTGACAGAAATGTTGAAATTCTATATATTTATTCTACACATTTTTACAACATTAGAAACCATTAGTAAATCAGAGGCTACTCAGAAGGTGAGATAACTCTTGGAAATGACTGGCTCAGAATGGCCAAAGATATAGGTGTGTTCGTCCAAGTTAAAGGAATCGGCAGGCTGTTTTCTTTTAATAGATTTATTACAATCTTTGGCAAGCTAGGTAATGTTTGCTGTGGTCTGGAACAACATGGCACACGAACAATCATCTGAAATGCACCCAATATTACATACAGATAATGTGTCATGAGACATGCAAAACTAAATTATATACAAAGAAAATAAAAGTAAAGAATATTAAATTATTTCAAATGTGCCTACAAATGAGGCATGGTGATGTAATGTGTACATACAGCTAGCCTAAATAGCATGTTAGCATTGATTATCTTGCAGTCATGCAATGACCAAATATGCTTGATAAGCACTCCAAACAATTTAATAACACCAACAAAGCTCACCTTTGAGCACTCACACACAATATAAAAGGATAAAAGGTTTGGTGGACAAAATGAGACAAAGAATGAGTGGCATAAAATATGTCTTTCTCTGGCATCATTGAATAAAGTTATACATGTTAACAAACTACGGTGAGTTTAAGGACTGCCAAAATTAGTAGGACAAAACGGTGCTCGCCAAATTACGTGGTCTCGCCAAACATGATTCTCTGATTAGAGAATCATGTTTGATATAAACACTGGGATTTCTAATCATTAGGGAGGTTTGTGTCATATTGTCCTCCTACAGAAACCTTAATTAAACAAAAATATTTTTTTCCCCCCATCTTTTTCTATTTTCATACATTTTTGAAAAAGCTCCAGGGAGCCACAAGGATGGTGCTTAAGAGCCACATGCGGCTCTGGAGCCACAGGTTGCATACCCCTGGTTTAGTTAGATACCATGTAAAACCACAGGTCAGTTTAGTTTCAGACCTCAAGTCAAGTTAGAGACCATGTAAGATCACAGGTCAGTTCAGTTAGAAACCACAAAAGACCACAAGTGAGTCTAATTAAAATCTGCATTATACCAACGGTGAATCCAATTTGAGACCATATAAGACAACAGGTTAGTTCTGTTAGAGATGACGAAACAAAATAGGTGAGTCCAGTTAGAAACCCCAAAAGACCACAGATTACTTCAGTTAGAGACCACAAAAGACGACAGGTGAGTCCAGTTAGAGACTATGTTAGACAACAGGTAAGTCCAGTTAGAAATTGCACAAGACCAGAGGTTAGTCCAGTTAGAGACCACGTAAGACCACAAGTGAGTCCAGTCAGAAACTACTTAAAACCAGATGTTAATCCCGTTAGGGACAACGTAATACCACATGTTAGTCCAGTTAGAGACCACAAAAGACAACAGGTTAGTCCAGTTAGAGAACCACAAAAGACTACAAGTGGATCCAGTTAGAGACCAGAAAAGACCACAGGTACGTTTAGTAAGAAATCCCAAAACACCACAGGTGAGTCCAGTTAGAGACTATTTATGACCACAGGTGAGTCCAGTTCGAAACCAGGTAAGACTAGATGTTAGTCCAGTTAGAGACCACAAAATACCAAAGGTAAATCCCGATAGACACCACAAAAGACCACTGGTGAGTCCAGTTAGAGACCGCAAAAGACCACAGGTGAGAGTAGTGGCATAACCAGAGTGGTTTTTGTGCTGTGGTCAGATGAAGTTCTGAAGATGAGGTCCAAATTGAACACCAGTGAAAGTTCTTTGGAGGACTTGAAGAAGATGTCAGGTGAGCCAATCAGCTGATTGACTGGTATTTATTGATCGACTAATTGATTTATAATATCCAGCTCTGGCAGCCGATGTTCCCTTTCTGCGGACGAGGTTGAGGGCGAGCGAGCGTGTGGTGGATGAGTTGAGGAGGAAGACCACAGGTGAACCTCATCATTTTAAAGACCAACCAATCAGAGAAGACGTGAAGTGTCACATGTGTCTTTTCAGCGGTCATGTCTCGACTTTGCCACGTGGAGGATATGGGGAGGCAGGCTTCAGGTCTGAATCGGTTCCTGTTTCTTGTGGGGGTTTTTAGCAAAAGCCTCCTCGCATGCTGTTCTATTCTTTCTAGTAGACCAGCCAGAGTTCAAAGGTCATCTGAACTCCAGTCTGCACACAGGTGGACCGGGCGACGTGTCGTGGGAAACAAGAAGTGAGTCAGCTCGTTGTCTTGCAGCGAAAAACAGCTGAAGACACAAGGCAGAGTCCCATCCAGATAGTCATTCTTCTTGCTGATGACCTTTGACTTTTGATGTCCCAAACTTTGTACCTTTCAGAACCACCCGTGTCCCCGACAGTCCATGTATTGGAAGGTCAGAGGTTGTGATCATGACATCAGAGACGTCAGCGTGGTTCCTGACGGCTTTGTGTGTTTTCAGGTTCTAACGTGACCTCGCTCGATGTTCGCCTGCAGCTTGTGGAGAACAACTTGACAGGTTCCTCTTCATCATCAGCAGCTGCGGAATAAGATAGTCGTCATTTGATCATGTTACCATGGTTACAGTACAGATCCAAACAGTGTCCCACTTAGAAGACAGCGTGTTGAGAGGAGAGCGCCATCTACAAGAGTTCAGAGGTAACCACACAGGTCTGGACTCTGGAGGTCTGCTAGATTATGTGGTTTCCTTACCAACCCAAAACATTTTGATGACGTTAGCTTGTCGTTGCAGTAAAGTCCCCTGACTGTTTCCTTTGTAATCGTTAGATTATGTCAAAAGAGGGTAAAGTAGCCAAAAATTACTCAAGTACGAGTACTTTAGAGGTTATCAGGTGCTCACGGATCAGATATGTTCCAAGTCGGGACCCAAGATGGACCACTCTTCTGTACATCAGTTGGTGATGTTGCTGCCCTGCTGACTTGTCTACATACTAGAGGAGCCACCGAAGTCAGGACACGGGTTGGACCACTCCTCTATACATCAGTCGGTGACGTCTCGGTGCTCCAACCTGTCGACTTGTGAGAGGTCTCCCTGCGGATCTCCCTATGGACCCAAATCTCATATTGTGAACCATATCCACTCGGCATCCGTTGCCCCGGGATGAGGGGGTGTGAACTCACGACCTACCTATCTCAGGGCGGACACTCTAACCACTACTACGTATTCCTCCCAAAACAAGCTTCTCAACCTTCGGATGAAACTACTTTGAGCCACCTGTAACCAAGATCTAGTCCCTTCGTTCATAATCCAAAACTCACAACCAGAGGGGAAGGTATGAACGTATTTCGATGGGTCAATTGAGAGCTATGACTACCAAATCAGCTCCCTCTACACCACGACAGCTCATAACAAGGTTTGCATCACTGCAGACATGCCCTGTCTGCCTGTCCATCTCACACTTCAGTCTTTATTACTTTGTGAATGAGACCCAAAGGTACTTGAACTCTTCTGCTTGGGTCAGGATATTGTTCCCCAACCCTGAGATGACACTCCACCCTTTTCTGGGCAAGAACCATGGTATCAGACTGGTGCAATTCTCATCTCAGTCGCTTCACACCCAGCTGCGAACCAATCCAGCGAGTGCTGAAATTCTTAGCCAGATGAAGCCATCAGGACCACATCATCTGCAAAAAATCTTAAACATTATCTGACGGATAATTCGTGACAAAGGGCAGCTCTGGCAGAGTCCAACACTCACTGGAATCGGGTCCAACTTACTGCTGGCAATGTATACGAAGCTCTGACACCAATCACACAGGGAGCAGACCACCACAATCAGGTGCTCTGTTACTCCATACGCTCTGAGTACTACCGACATAACTTCCCGAGGGACACAGTCCAATGCCTTCTCTGAGTCCACACAACACATGTAGAGTGGTTAAAAAACTTCCATACACCCTAAGGAACCTGCCTAGAGTATAGAGTTGGTCCACAGTTCCACAACCAGTGCGAAAATCACACTGCTCATCCTGAGTCAAAAGTTTAACTATCCGGGGTAGCCTCCTCACCAGTACACCTGAATAGACATCACTGAGAAGGCTGAGGAGTCGGATACCAAGATAGTTGGAACACACCCTCTGGTTCCCCTTCTTAAAGAGAGGAACCACCACTCTGGTCTTCCATATCAGAGGTACCGCCTCCAATGTCCACACAATGTTGCAGAGTCATGTCAACTACGACAACTACTCCTGGCGGGTCTCATCCACCCTGCCACCGAGGAGCTTTTCAACTACCTCGGCAACATCAGACCCAGAAATAGAAGAGTCCACCATAGACTCTTGAGGAGGTCTTCCAAGTATTTCCTCCACCAATTCAACACATCCCAGTACTATGTATTATTTGTAGTAAAAAGTACTCTTTAGTATTTCTAGTAGAAAGTACTACACAATGTTAGTAGTATAAAGTACTATTTTATCAAATTGCAAATTGTAATTGTAAGCTTTCCTACTCACACAGTCACACTGGAAGCCAGTTGTTCGGGTTTGACAGGAGATTTATTCTTCCGATTGCTCACACATCCACAATGCATCGACTTTTCAGTCGCTCTGTTTTCTGTTCACCAGTGTCTGCTTCCATCTCCCCGGTCTCAAATCAAACTCCTTGCGCCCGGCCGCTCACTGTTAAGGACAACAGATGATTACTCTAACACGTACCACCTGCGCGACTAATCATCTGACAGCTGTGTCTCTCAGCCAGCACATGCCACGCCCCTGTCTGAGGGTGTGCTGTCTCCAGTCACCAAGACGGGGTCGCTGTCCTTCACTCCAACAGTGCACTGATCACAATCCTCCCCTACATACCTCCACTGCCAGCCTTAGGCCGGGACATCGTCCGGCCGCAACCCCCCACCCTCCCCTCCGCCCCCACCCGCCCCGCCTGAGAGCGGGAGAGAAAGGCCGCCACGACCATCTGCGCTCCCGGCCTATGGATCACTCTGAAATGGTAGGGTTGTAAAGCAAGATACCAACGGGTGATCCGCGCGTTGGCATCTTTCATGCGGTGGAGCCACTGGAGAGGCTTGTGGTCCGAGCAGAGGCTGAACGGGCGTCCCAGCAGGTAGTAGCGGAGGGCACCGACCGCCCATCGGATGGCCAGGCACTCCCTCTCCACCGTGCTGTACCGGCTTTCTCGTTCTGACAGCTTTCTGCTGATATATAGGATGGGGTGGTCGATACCCTCTTTCTGCTGGGATAAAACAGCTCCCAGCCCTCTGCCCGACGCGTCCGCCTCCAAACAAAATGGGGGGGGAAAATCAGGCATGTGCAGTACTGGCTCCTCACAAAGTGCTTTCCTCACCTTCTTGAATGCCTGTTGGCACTTCTCCGTCCACTGGACCAGATCTGGAGCACCCTTCCGGGTGAGGTCAGTTAGTGAGCTGGTCAGGTCCGCAAACAGGGGGACGAACCTCTGGTAGTAGCCCACCAGCCCCAAAAACTGCCTCACCTCTTTTTTCGTCTTCGGGGTCGGGCAGGCCGCAACTGCCGTAGTTTTGTCTATCTGAGGCCGCACCTGACCTTCCCCCAAGTGGTACCCCAGATACTGTACCTCCCACCGTCCAACCGCGCACTTCGCCGGGTTGGTGGTGAGCCCCGCCCGCCTCAGGGACTCGAGTACCGCCCCCACCCTCTGCACATGCTCCGCCCAGTTGTTCCCCTGGATGATGACATCATCCAGATAGGCGGCAGCATATGCAGCGTGAGGACGCAGCACCCAGTCCATGAGTCTCTGAAAAGTGGTGGGCGCACCGAACAAGCCGAACGGAAGGGTCACGAATTGGTATAAACCTTCCGGAGTGGAGAATGCCGTTTTTTCCTTAGACTCTGGAGACAAGGGAATCTGCCAGTAACCCTTAGTTGAATCCAGTGTCGTAAAAAAATGAGCAGTGCCCAACCGGTCTAGGAGCTCGTCAACCCGGGGCATTGGGTAGGCATCAAAGCGTGACACATCATTTACCTTGCGGTAGTCCACACAGAATCGCACCGACCCATCTTTCTTCCCTACGAGAACTATGGGACTGCACCATGCACTGTGTGACTCTTCTATTACCCCCAGTTCCAGCATGGCTTTTAATTCCTCCCGAACTACTTTGTGCTTGTGTTCGGGTAGCCTATAGGGCCGAGACCTCACCGTCACGCCTGTGCTGGTCTCTATGTGATGTTGGGTGAGGTTCGTGCGGCCTGGCAGGGGGGAGAACACGTCAGCAAAATGTTGCTGTAAATTAACCACATCTGCTTTTTGTGACGGAGTCAGATTATCATCACAGCGGAGAAGGGAGGACCGGGGGTAGGGGAGAACCTCCGGCCCCAGTTCCTCGTTCTCCGCTATTGCCTTCACCATGGAGACAGGCTCCGCTTCCCTCCACCCTTTTAATAGGTTGAGGTGGTAGATTTGGGTTGCCCCGCCCCTGTCAGACCGCTGGACCTCATAATCCACGTCACCCACTCGTCGTGTGACCACGAAGGGTCCTTGCCACTTGGCGAGTAATTTAGAGCTGGATGTTGGGAGGAATACAAGTACTTTCTCTCCCGGTGAAAATTGTCTGAGTTGCGTCCCCTTGTTATACTGACGTTCTTGGGCTTGGAGCAAATTCTCCCGTGATAAGTGTCCCAATGTGTGGAGTTTTGCTCTCAAGTCCATGACGTACAGAATTTCGTTTTTATTGGGACTTGGACCTTCCTCCTAGCTTTCCTTAACTAGGTCCAGTACCCCTCGCAGCTTCCTGCCGAATAACAGTTCAAACGGGGAAAACCCTGTGGAGGACTGAGTAACCTCCCGCACTGCAAACAATAGGGGATCCAACCATTTATGGCAATTTGGTTTGTCCTCGTGTAAGAACTTCCGGATCATGGATTTCAAAGTTCTATTCATCCGTTCTACCAGCCCATCTGTCTGAGGGTGGTAAACGCTGGTGCGAGTAGATTTGATCCCCAATAATCCGTACAGCTCCTTTAATGTGCGTGACATAAAGGACGTGCCCTGGTCAGTTAAAATCTCTTTCGGGATTCCAACTCGGGAGATAACTTAAAACAGTGCCCGTGCTACACTCTTTGCAGAGGTGGAGCGCAGTGGTACTGCTTCGGGATAGCGCGTTGCGTAATCCACCAGACCTAGCGCAAAGCGATATCCCCGGGTGCTCGGATGAAATGATCCGACGAGGTCCATACCAATACGTTCAAACGGGACCTCTATGAGTGGTAGTGGCCGCAAAGGAGCCCTAGGGGTGGCCGCGGGGTTGACTAGCTGACAATCCGGGCAGGACGCACACCAGCGGCGCACGTCCGCTCGAATGCCGGGCCAATAGAACCGGACCATTATCCGATTAAGTGTCTTATCATACCCCATGATAACGTCATCCAGGTAGGCAGCCGCGTATGCAGTGTGGGGTCGCAGCACCCGGTCCATGAGGCGCTGGAACATGGCAGGCGCACCGAACAAACCAAACGGGAGTGTCACGAATTGGTATAAGCCTTCCGGAGTGGAGAAAGACGTTTTTTCCCGGGACTCTGGTGATAAGGGAATCTCCCAGTAGCCCTTGGTCAAATCCAGCTGGCAATCCGGGCAGGCGGCACACCATCGGCGTATGTCTGCCCGGATGCCCGGCCAATAGAACCGGACCATAACCCGATTAAGTGTTTTGTCGTACCCATGTGGCCTGCTAGGGGATTGCAATGCCCCGCCAGGAAAACCATTTCCCGCCGGGGTTTTGGCACCAACTACTGGGTGTATTCCTCGCCCGTTTGAGTGTCACGGCTCACTCTGTATGACCAATCTCTAATAATGGCAAAGTGGGGGAATACCCACGGTTTACCCCGGGCGCACCAGCTGACCGTCGATGTAATCCACGTGGTCCCAGGCCGCAAAGTTTCATCACGGAATTGCTCAAGGGGAAAATCCTCCGTGGGTTGCCAATGGGGGGCCAGGGGGGCTTCTCGCAAAGTCCCCGCCGGTTCCCGCTCGGCAGTGTCGGATGGACCCGCGTCGCCACTGAGTACTGCACGAATACTCCCCTGTCCTACAGTCCGCGAACGCATCCCCACACATTGTCCCACTAGATGGCTAAACCCCGGCCAATTTGTTCCTAAAATCATGGGGTGCGTGAGGTGCGCGCTTACGGCAACCTTCACAGTATGTTTTTGTCCCTTATACCAGATTTCTACAGGCACAATAGGGTACGTGTGCACATCCCCATGTATACACCTTATTCCCCCTTGTGTCGCATGCCTCAACGCCCCGGGTCGAACCAGGGTCTGGTGGATCATGCACTGTTTGCAACCCGAATCCACCATGACCTGGTGTGTACTTGCTTGTACCCTTACCGGGACGCAATACGTCTCCCCTGGATCGGGGGAGGGGGCCGGAGGCCCGGCAACCCGTATCACCTTGCCCACCTCCATTGCGGAGCACTCCCGCCTCATGTGACCAGGCTGTCCGCACCTCCAACACACCTGCCCTGGTGCTTGCGGTGCCGTCTGCGGGGGAAGCCCCCTATCAGCAGCGCCGGTACCCTGAAAGAAAGGAGCAGAGGCACGATTATAACACCCCCAACCCCCCTGTGATGATACTGGTGGTGTGTATATATTTGTTTTGTTTGGTGTGGATGTCAAACCTGCTCGTGGGTCGGTGTAGCTCCTGCCGGTCTGGAACGGGGCTCCACTGGTGGTGCTGCTTTGGGTGGTGGGGGTCTCTCTGCCGGTCTTGGGGTCGCCTCCTCTCTCCGCGTGTCTCGATGTACCGCCAGGTGATCCTCCGCCAGGGTTAGTGCTTCAATCAAGCTCTGTGGCCTGTGGTACCTCACCCACGCCGAGGTACGTGCCGGGATTGCCTCCAAAAATTGCTCCAGCAGGATGAGCTCGAACATGTGGCCGCATCCCGGAGCTGCTGCCCGAGAGCGAATGGCTGGTCCTCTGGTCCCAATTTCAATGACCGGAACAGACGCCAATTGTCCTCCGCGGTGCTGCCGACCCGGTCCAAGAATGCTCTTTTAAGTTCTTGCACCTGGACTTGGACCGCCGCCGGTAGGCTGAGCGCCGCTCGCTGCACCTCCCCCGCAAGGAGCGGCAACAGCCTCACCCCTCACTCTTCTTGCGGCCATCCGCATGCTGTTGCGGTGGCCTCGAAGATGTCAACAAAAGCTTGCGGGTCTTCTGTCTCCGTCATGCGCTGCATGGATCCATTCCCTCTGGCGCTTGGTGCCCCCCCCCCCGCCCGCCTGTAATACCTGTGTCTGCTGTTGGCTCGCTGCTGACACCGCCGCCAGCACTCTCCCAAGCGCTTCCAGGGGAGTTGGAGCAGTCATTTTCCTTCCGTTTTTGGTTCTCTTAGTTCGGCGCCAATGTAGCACTTTCTCGTGCCGGCTGAATAACTCACTGGACCCCAGCTGTCAAGTGATACAATACTCTTTTTATTTTTGTGCCTTTTCTTTGCTTTTCAGCAATGGTTAGTTAATGGTTTGTTTTGCGAGCGTCTCTCCTCCCGGGTTTCTCTTTTTCTCATGGTCTCCAGCGCTCTTGATAAAGAGAAAGCTGATTAGACAACTCGTTCCAGCTGAGAAATCTCCTCACCTGTCGTTGCTTCACAGCCGCAGGGGACACGTCGACCACGCACCTTCCACACATGTATTTGTGTCCCACTGCTTTAGTAGTAAATTTAAATATCTAGTATTTGTTATAAAAAGTATTATGTGGTATTTCTAGTAAAACTACTATGTAGTATTTGCAGTAAAGAGTTCTATATAGTATTTGTATCCCACTGCATTAGTAGTAAATAGTAATATGTAGCATTTGTTGTAAAAAAGTATTACGCAGTATTAAAATAACTGTGTAGTATTTGCAATGAAAATAACTATGTAGTATTTGTAGTAAAAAAGTACTATGTAGTATTTGTGTCAAAAGTTGGATCTAATGGACCACGCACTTGTTAGTTTTACGTCAAATACCAAAACTGTTATAGTCAGCGCTAATCATTGTTGTGACGACAACCAATTGTCATCGTCTGTTTTCTATGGCGACAACTTCAGATTGTGTGTGTGTGTGTGTGTGTGTGTGTGTGTGTGTGTGTGTGTGTGTGTGTGTGTGCGTGTGTGTGTGTGTGTGTGTGTGTGTGTGTGTGTGTGTGTGTGTGTGTGTGTTTGTTTGTTTCGTTTACAGCCGCTGTGGGGACCTCACTGAACCACACACGAGCACAAAGTGAAGGTAAACACACGTGTGTGTGCGCGTGTGTATAGCATGTGTGTTTGTGTAATGTGTGTATAGTGTGTGCGGGATAGAGTGTGTGAATTTGTGCATGTATAGTGTGGGTGTGTACAGTGTGTGGTTGAGTGTGCGTGTATAGTAAATGTGTGTGCATGTTTGTGTATAGTGTGTGTGTGTGTGCGTGCGTGCGTGCGTGTGTGCGTGCGTGTGTGTGTGTGTGTGTGTGTGTGTGTGTGTGTGTGTGTGTGTGTGTGTGTGTGTGTGTGTGTGTGTGTGCGTGTGTGTGCGTGTGTGTGTGTGTGTGTGTGTGTGTGCGTGTGTGTGCGTGTGTGTGCGTGTGTGTGTGTGTGTGTGTACAGTTTTTTCCAATTGCTTACACATTACATTTTACATTTTCACACAGTTAACAGAAGTCTACACACTGTAAACAAAACCATTGTGCAGATTTGCCTAATATTAGGCAGAGACTATGCTTCACAGTTTTTGCGATGTATTACACACAATGCTTTACACACACTTTCCCATCTTGCACGTGATGTGGATGATATACTATGGCCTGATCCTGCTAGACGGGCAGGTGACGATTAGAATCAGTAACTGAGGTTTTTGAGTATGTTCTTTCATAGAGCTGCCGTTTCCTAAGTCAGCACATGTAGCCAATACTCTTTACTGTCATTGTCATCTATCTCCAGATTTTTTTTCAAACCTTTTTATTTGTCACGGATTTTAATTTGTACAGCATGTCATTGTTGACTACTGTGATGTTACTTTTTACTTGTTACTTTTTTTTTGTTTGTTTTACTGACTGTGGTAAAAATAAATATTTGCAGTTTGCAACATCATTGTTGAGCACTTCTTGAAAAGATTACAGGATATTTTTACTTTCTCTTTAGGTCCTTACATATAGGCCCACTTCAAAGTAAACAATGATGATTGCTTTGGATTTGCCAATATATTTTGTCAAGTTCAGTAATCATTCATCACATATGCTGAAAAGGTCGGGCAAAATGCCTCAAACATGTGATCTCTTGTAGTAAAATTGGAGTTTTTGCAAATGTGTTTTGTATTTATCACTTTTTCTGGGTAACTCACTCCAATAGTGTATTATCATTTGAAACTGCATTGCTTTATTTTGATGAATGGGCATATGCTTTGACGGAAGTGTGTAATTTTGGAAATAATCTAGGAATTAAGAAAATTGAATGTGGTGTTTGGAAAAGTGTGTACCGTATTTTTTTGGACTATAAGTGGCAGTTTTTTTCATACAGTAGTTTGGCCAGGGGTGCAACTTATACTCAGGAGCGACTTATGTGTGAAATTATTAACACATTACCGTAAAATGTCAAATTTTCTAAGATTTCATGGGATTTATCGATTAGGGGTGACAGATTGTTTGGTAAACGTATAGCATGTTCTATATGTTATAGTTATTTGAATGACTCTTACCATAATATGTTACGTTAACATACCAGGCACCTTCTCAGTTGGTTGTTTATGCGTCATATAACGCAGTGGTCCCCAACCACCGGGCGCCCGGTACCGGGCCGTGGCCCGATTGGTACCGGGCCGTGGCCTGATTGGTACCGGGCCGCAGAAAAAAAATTATTCATTTTTATTATAAAAAAATATATATTTTTTTCAATTTTTTTATTTTAATTAAATCATCATAAAAAACAAAATATACACTTACAATTAGTGCACCAACCACAAAAACCTCTCTTTTTCATGACAAAAACGTCCCTGTTAATTGTGCGTGTTTGTGTAAAGTGTGTGTGTGTGTGTGTGTGTGTGTGTGTGTGTGTGTGTGTGTGTGTGTGTGTGTGTGTGTGTGTAGTGTGTAGTGTGTGTGTGTGCGTGCATGTGTGCAAGAGGATGAAGCACTAGTGAGCTGTTTGTGCGCAGGTGTAAAGGTGCGCCTCAGTGTGCTGGAGAACCTGCTGGAGGACTTAAGGAGGACCAAGTCAGGTGAGGTCCTTGAAGGTTCTAAATGGAGCAGGCAGTTCTAATCTATTCTTTCCCCTTTCAGTCCAATCCAGTCAACTTTCCAGCATGGAAGTGCAACTGGCTGACAGCTACAACAACACTGCAAGTATGCTAATTAGTTAGCCCATCACATCAGATATGTTAGCAAGGATGCTAAATATACGTTAGCAGTGTACATTTTTGGGGCCCCAACATCATGGCAGTGCATAAAGACTGTCCCAATTCAAAAAAGTTCCAAGTGTCGGCCGACAAATATATGCTTTTCTCCTATTAGCAGAAAGGTACACTTCACTTCATTTCATATCCCAAGATCCTTTGCACACTGAACTCTGAAAATCATTTTCAACATGGCTGCGCTATGCAGAGCAGAAAGAGCAACTTTAAAATGTGAGTATATCTTTATTTATTCATTTAAAACAGCTAAAAGCAGACGTGGTGATCAACATTTGTTTTCAAATACGTCACCTCCACTATTGTATTGTTGAGGGTCCTCCGTGCCCTTTACTTCTGTCTTTACCCCGAGGGAGACATTTATCCGGCTACTGCCGACGACTTTGTGCCCAGAGCTTTTCTCTACCTTGGAAGTAAAGCCTTACATCTCTTAATTCACTTTTTCAGACCGCGAGAAGTTGACCTAATTATGTTCTACTAGTGTGTGTCCGGAATAATGAAATATTTCAAATGTGTGCATCAATGTAGCGATATCAGCCACTGCTGTTTTTTGTGTATGGTTGCATGTTATTTAAAATGTTTTACTATAAATTATTAATGTGTTTAGCTTTTCTATTTTGTTTTGCTGTGCAGAGCAATCAAGGAGGAGGACTTGGACAACAACAAATCAAAAAGAAATGACACAAAACACGTGAATACCAGTTTGGAGGATGATTAAAACAAATTATTTTTATAACCTGTATAAATGAATAAACTCATGTACTAAAACTGCAGTTGTTGCGATTAATTTTCTCTCCCATCATTGAAAATAATCTCAATATTGTGTTATCCCAATGTTTACTGTTACTGGCTATAATGCAAGGAAGTATAAAAGTACATCAATGGTGAATGACATAATAAAGTAACTGCTAAATAGGATTGTGTGGCAAAGACTGTGTGGACTCCTATTGGATTGTCTGCGTGTTTTTAAAGGTACATGTGCCACTATTACAAACATTACAATACCCATCCATCCATCCATTTTCTACCGCTTATTCCCTTTTGGGGTCGCGGGGGGCGCTGGCGCCTATCTCAGCTACAATCGGGTGGAAGGCGGTGTACACCCTGGACAAGTCGCCACCTCATCGCAGGGCCAACACCATCAACTAATATTCATGACAACCATCTTCTATGATCGCTCTAACCCAGGGGTGTCAAACGTACGGCCCGCGGGCCTGATCTGGTTTTATCCGGCCCGCGGGATGAGTTTGCTAAGTAAACAAATTAACCTGAAATTTTTGAATGAAAGAAACAGCTCTTCTACATGTGTCTACTGGATGTTGCAATAGCAATTCTTTGTATCTCTGTAGATCAGGGGTCGGCAACCCGCGGCTCCGTAGCCACATGCATATTTTAAAGTACTTAATTTACTTAACTACTAATCAGTGAGACAAGTACAGAAAGGTACAAAGTATTTTAAAGTACTTCTGTTATGTACGGCGGGGAAAAGTGACGACACCACGGCAGGAACCAGTTCACTTGAAAGATACATCTCCTGGATTCACTGGGACACATCATCAGTGATGTAACCTGGCTTCATTGGGTGTTTCGGGTCTCGCAACATCAGACACCCTCATCCAGGCGACCCAGCCGGGGTGAGCAAGTCCCTGCTTGTGTCCCAGTAGCAACCCACGGATCTGCCCTTTTCAGCCACAACCACCTCGTGGCTTTCTCTGCCGCTTCACTTGCGGATTGAATGGCCCTCCTTTTGGCCGCCCCTGTGACTCCCAATCAGCCAAGCACTTTGTAGAGGGAGCGTCCTGCAAAGCCACGGCAGCCAACTCTTATTGGCTCGTAAAAAGTCCTCCAGCCCCTGCCCCTGCAGTCCTCCACCAGTTCCTGATACTTGGCACGTTTCCTTTCGTTGGCTTCCTCAATCCGCTCCTCCCAAGGCACTGTTAGTTCCAGCATGATAAGATGTTTTGAAGCCTCTGAAATGATGATCATGTCTGGCCGTAGAGATGTTTTTACAATGTGCTGGGGGAAACCTCAGTTGTTTTCCAAGGTCAACGTGTAGCTGTCAATCAGGGGCTGTGTGAAGGAGTCCTGTTGTTGTCTTTGGACGTGCGCAAGGTCTCTCTCCAGCTTTGAGCATGATGTTGCTTGCTGGTGCTGATGGCTGAGGCTATGCTCTCAGCAACTGCTTTGAGTACCTGGTCATGACGCCAGCGATAGCGACCATCAGCCAGAGACTTTGGGCAACTGCTGAGGAGATGTTCCAAGGAGCCTCTTCCGGAGCAAAGGGAGCAGGAGGGTGTCTCGCTCTCCCCCCACACATGGAGGTTTGCTGGGCTAGGGAGGGAATCATAGACTGCTGCCATGAGGAACCGGACGAGGTGGAGGTCTGCCTGCATGATGTTCGACCAGGTGACTTTGCGCTGCAACGTGCCCTCCCATCTTGTCCATGCCCTCTGTTGCCGGAGCCCCACTACCCTGCCCACTCGCTCTTTCCAATTCTGCTCGGACCTCCTCCTGGAGTAGATGTCGTCTGTGTTTGCCCCGGGCCTGGCTGACTTGGTTCTTTGGGAAGTAGCCCAAGCCTGCTCTCCCTGTTGCTACGACCCCAACCAGTGCTTTTTGCCTAAGGCGTGACTCAGCCACTTCCACTGCCTTTTCTGCCTTCTCCTTCCTCCCTGTCCTCACTTCAATCCCGGCTGATGACACCTTGCCGTCCCTGGAGTCTCTGTACTGTAGGGCTTCTCTTGAGCATGCCACATTGAATTCTTCAGTGAGCCCACAGAAGGGTAGCTGCAGGATGTTGCTTGTCCCGTACAGAGCAACACTGTTGAAGCTGCGGGTAAGACCCAGCCATTTCCGCAGAAAGCTGCTGATCTTCCTTTCAAAGGATTACACTGTTGTTACTGGGACTGCATATACAAGGAGAGGCCACAGGACTTTAGGTTTATTGAACTCGATGAGTAGGAGGGATGTGTATCCTACCCTAAGTCCATCCATCCATCCATTTTCGACCGCTTATTCCCTTTGGGGGCGCGGGGGCCACTGGTGCCTATCTCAGCTACAATCGGGCTGAAGGCGGAGTACACCCTGGACAAGTCGCCACCTCATCGCAGGGCCAACACAGATAGACAGACAACATTCACAGTCACATTCACACACTAGGGCCAATTTAGTGTTACCAATCAGCCTATCCCCAGGTGGATGTCTTTGGAAGTGGGAGGAAGACGGGGTACCCGGAGGGAACCCACGCAATCCCGGGGAGGACATGCAAACTCCACACAGAAAGATCCGGAGCCCGGGATTGAACCCTGACTACTCAGGACCTTCGTATTGTGAGGCAGACGCACTAACTCCTCTGCCACCGTGAAGCCCCCTACCCTAAGTGATAGGTGCAAAACGACGTATAGAATTAACCATGTGAATGTTACTAGAGTTTGTTGTATGTGCGTATTGGATTAATTTTTTGTCAGACCAACGGTGCAAGGCGAGAAGGCAGTCCATGGGCAGGCAAGCAGTCGGGTGCTGGAGAGAAGCAACAAGGTCTGTGTCCAAGCAGGGGTCGAGGATTTGGGAAGGCAGTCCGGAATCTCCTGAGGACCAACGAAGCGACGAGAGCTTCCATCACCCAGAAACAAATAGTTTTGACATGGTTTCCTGACAGGGTTAGGGACAGGGGATCCGTGCGGTGTTTGATGGGTCCCAACAGGCGCCCATTCAGGGCTTGAGCGGGAAGATCCTTGTCCAAGGGCACAAGAGGAATTCCAAAATGCTAGGTGAAACCCGTAGTCCATCAAACTCTCGTTTTCTCTAGAGTCCAATTAAGCCCCCACATGCACAGTCTGGGTGTTCTACGTTAGTGTAGCGGGAAACAAAATGCCAAGGTTCTTTCTTTCTTGGGACACGACATGTGGCTCACAAGGATCCCCTATGCTGGCGAGCCTGATCTTTTGGTCTTAACGGTAGAGGAAGAGACGCTGCCTATATCTCCTCTCCCTCTCCTCAGTCGCCAAGCGTGTTCTCCCCACTTGTATGGGCTCAGGAGTTGTTATCAGTGCAGGTGGAGGGAAAGGTTGTTTGCCTGAGGTCGGGTCGGCAGGACGGTGTTGAACCGCAAGGGTAAGGTTGGCAGTCGCATAAGCTCTCTCAGTAGCCCGTTTCAAAAGTCTCTGGTCGTACATGAGTGCTAGGTTGATGAGGGCTCTGCAGGGTGTGGGTCTCATCCTCAACAGACCATCCTTAATCTGCTCAGAAAGTCCACGATGGAACGCGCTCTGCAGAGCTCTGTCGTCTTAACCACTGTCAGCCGCAAGTGTGCGGAACCCCCCCCCCATCCTTGGGGTGGTCGAACACCGCCTGGAACTCAGCCCGGAAAGCAACGTAGTTTGTGCCCAGGCCCACGGTTCTGTCCATGGCAGCAGTGGCCCACTTGAATGCCGGTCCTGTCAGTAGCACAAAAATAAAATCGGATGAGAAGCCTAAGGGTTGGTGTTGAAAAATTAGGTCGCACTGCACCGAAAACACTCTACAAAGTTCAAAGTCGCCCTCGAAGGGCACTGGGCTAGCAATCTTGGGTTCCCGGGTCAGAGTGGTGCTACCAGGTCCAGGAGCAGGGTGGCAACAGGGCTAGCCATGGGTTGGTAAACCTGCCTGGGGCTAAGGTTGTCCAACCTAGCTCAGGACCGCTCCCATGATCGCGAGATCAGGTGTCCTGGGGGATCAGGACAAGGGGCAGACTGGGGTCTGCCGGTGTCGCCTGGTTCCGACACTTACTTACTTAACTACTAACACTTGACGACCAATCAGTGAGACAAGTACACAAAAGTACAACAAATATCAAAGTACTTCACTTACTTACTTAACTACTAAGCAGTGAGAAACATAGATAAAAGTCAAAAGTATTTCAAAGTATTGTATTTCCCTGAATTACCGCCGGGGCGCTAAATAATTTAAAACCTCTTCTGACTCCTGCGCTTACCAAAGGCATGCGGTAAAAGTAAGCATGCGCTAATTATTTTAAAACCTCTTCTCACTCCTGCGCTTACCAAAGGCATGTAGTAAAAATTTGACTGTGAAGTAAGGATACCTTCATGAAAAGCAGGCCAGGTCTCCCTTGGAAAAGAGATGTTTGATCTCAATGGGATTTTACCTGGTTAAATAAAAGCTAAAAAAAATTAAATGAAAAATGGTCTTACCTTTACTTATAAATGAAATTCATGTCAGCTCCTTCTGGTCAAAAGCATTGATAACTTGTTTATAGAAGTACCGTATTCCTTATCTTTCTTCAGTTTTAAAAGTATCTCTGTCTCGATGGAGATCTTCCTATTACCTCCTGTCATGATGGAAAGTCCAGTTTAGAAAACTGCTATCAGACCGCTGATATCAGTTAGCTCGGGTGTGGGCAACGACAGAATTACCCTCGGACAACTCCCCCTCCCGTTCTGCTCCGTGGGTGATCTCTTTATCCCACCGCTGCCAACCTGAAGTGTTAGTTCTTGTATAAATAATACACTGGGTATTTAGGACTGGAAGATGCTTTATTTCAGCCCGGTTGTTTACATAACCAGCATAGGAGTGTTAGATCCTAACAGGTCCGCCGTGCACCCGCCGCATCATATCCGTCCCAGCACAATACAGGTCACTCATTTCATTTCTTCTGCAGCCGGATAGTCGCAAGAAGGAACACTAGCGCCCTCTACCACCAGGAGGCGGGAGTCATTTAATGACTCATACTTAACACACGCAGCTACGATATTGTGACGGTCTTAAGCAGTCGTCTTGCGGGTTCCCAGGACTACCAAGAAAGGACATGGCTTGAGCAGTTTGACTTAGTTTATTTTTCAATAAAACCTCAGTCTAATTTGCTCTTCCACTACTCCTCGCCGCCATCTTGGGGAGGGCTACAGCTAGCATGCCCTGCTTGTCTGTTGGACCGTCGGCTCCACAGGTATATTAATAAAACATAGCTGCTTACTGTTCTTTTTAGCATACCGGTATTCAATAGCTTGGACCTTAAATCCTACTTAATAGCTCTTAATCTTCTTCCCTTTATGCGATTTCAAATTATTAAAAAAATCAGCCTCCTCCATTTTGAAAATGATGACAGGGGAAATGTCACCCGTGACGTTACGAGTTTGACCCGGCGGTAATACTAAGCATGCGCTAATTGTTTTGCGAAGCGAGTTTGACCCGGCAGTAATTCAGGGCTGGCGCAATTCAAGGAAATACGGTACTTCATTTACTTAACTACTAATCGGTGAGACACATAGATAAAAATATTTCAAAGTACTTTACTTACTTACTTAAAGGGGAACATTATCACCAAACCTATGCAAGCGTCAATATATACCTTGATGTTGCAGAAAAAAGACCATGTATTTTTTTAACCGATTTCCGAACTCTAAATGGGTGAATTTTGGCAAATTAATAGCCTTTCTGTTTATCGGTCTTTTAGCGATGACGTCAGAACCTGACGTCACCGAGGTAATACACCCGCCATTTTCATTTTCACATTACAAACACCAGGTCTCAGCTCTGTTATTTTCCGTTTTTTCGACTATTTTTTGGAACCTTGGAGACATCATGCCTCGTCGGTGTGTTGTCGGAGGGTGTAACAACACTAACAGGGAGGGATTCAAGTTGCACCACTGGCAAGAAATCTGCCGCCGGACCCCCATTGAATTTGCCAGAGTGTCTGCACATTTTACCGGCGATGCTAAGACAGACATGACACAGAGATGTATGGATAACCTGCAGATGCATTTGCAACGATTAAGTCAACAAAATCACAAAGGTGAGTTTTGTTGATGATGTTGACTTATGTGCTAATCAGACATATTTGGTCATGGCATGACTGCCAGCTAATCGATGCTAACACACTACGCTAATCGATGCTAACATGCTATTTACGCTAGCTGTATGTACATTTGAAACTATATTCCACATTTAATGCGAAACAAACACTTACCAATCGACGGATTTAAGTTGCTCCAGTGTCACAAGATGCGAAAGTCCTGATCATTTGGTCCGCACATTTTACCGGCGATGCTAATAAGGCAGCCATGCTATGGGCCACTTCATTAGGTACACCCATGCTATGGCCGAATAGCGTCAATAGCTATTCACTCAATAGCTTCAATTTCTTCTTCAATTTTGTTTTCGCTATCTGCCTCCATACTCCGACCATCTGTTTCAATACATGCATAATCGTTTAAGCCGCTGACATCCGAGTCTGAACCCGAACTCCTAATCAGTGAGACAAGTGGACAAAGGTACAAAGTATTTCAAAGTACTTCATTTACTTAACTACTTATCAGACCAAACATTTGACAACAACATTACCTGGTTATGCACAAATCACAGTTAAGGCAAACGAGCAGCATTCACAAAGCTAACATTAGAATATGTGTATACTTTTTTACATCATTCATGTATTCAAAGTACATTAACTTGCATCTCACACAAACTTGAAAGACAAGAATACAAGGTTTTCCAGGAATAACTGTGTTTTCTACTTTTCATCTCCAAAAAGGATTAGCTCTGCCCTAATAAGATTAGCTGCGTCCCCTTAAACTTTTCTCTTGTTCTTCTTCAGGTCAGGCCCAGCAACTTTCCAACATGGAGGCACGACTCACTCACACCCTCAACAAAACTCACACTGGTACTTTTTATTTCAATATCATCTTCTTCTCTCATGTATTATTATATATATATATTGGCTGGTTCGAGTAGCAGGTTATAGTGCAGCGAAAGTGACCATTAGCCAGGGCTTTTGGGTAGCAGCTGAGGAGATGTTCTAAGGAGCATCTACCAGAGCAAAGAGAGAGGAATCTGTCACAAACCCAAAACCCACACCCCCCACACTCCCACACACACACATGAAGGTTTGCTGGCATTAAGGACTGCCTGCAATAGGAAGCGGACGCGGTGCAAGCTCTCCTATCTAGCCAATACTCCCTGCTGCCAGAGTTCCACTTGCTCTACCTTCAAGCCTGCTTGGATCTCTTCCTGGAGTCGAAGGGGTTCTCTCTTTGCCCCAGGCCCGGCTGACTTAGCACTTAATGAAGTAGCCTAAGCCTGCTCTTCCTGTTACTAAGACGCCCATTGGTGCCTTTTGCCTTAGTAATGACTGCCACCTACAGTACTTTTGTTGCCCTCCACTCCCTGCCTGTCCTCACTTCAATCCTGCAGTCCCTAGAATCTCTATCTTGATGGGCTTCCCTAGTGCGGGCCACTTTCGATTTTTCAGGGTAGCTGCCAGGGTGTTACTTGTCCTGTACAGGGCAGCCCTGTTGAGGCTGTGGGTAAGGCTCAGCCATTTTGGAAGAAAGCTGCTGAGCTTTCTTTCAAACTTGTCTATCTTCGGGAGCCACCCTCCAAGCTCTTCAGTCAACTTCTGAATAGTAGCTGGAGTCAAAGAGCTTTCCCAAACTAGTGACCGTATGGGATTTTCATTTCAGAGATAGAGAACTGGAATTTATCCACCACCTTACCCCTCTTTAATACCATGGACCATGACTTGGAGTGTTTGAAAACTAATCTGAGCTCATGTGATGAGTCTCCCCAATCACTGACTGATGTTGGGATGGGAGAGTCATCCATATAGGCTTTTAAAGGAGGCTGTCCAACACTTCATCTGGATTATCTGCATTCCACCTCAGCAGCCTTCACCACCATGTTCCTCTCTAGTGCCAAAAGGATAACGGAGATAGTACAACCTGTTAACATTCTTTTCTCAAGATGATGCCAGTCTAACCCTACCCAGCCAGAACCTGTAATTATAATAATCCAGGATCAAGTTTTTGATCTTCTTGGGAACATGGTGGCGGTGTAGCGCAAGTTGAAATAGATTGTGTGGAATGGACCCGTAGGATTTAGTAAGGTGCAACTACAGCACAGCAAGAAAGACCGGTGGGACTACAAAAGTGTGCTCCTTGCAATCCAGGGATTGCACCCTTCTACACTGAAGAGTCCATGTAGTTGCTTTCAAGGAGGAACTCACCCAGTGGGCACAGAGACGTTTAATTAACGTTGAAACAACGTTACTTTCCCGTGTTGAAACAACGTTCGATTTGGGTTGAAAATGAAAGTTGGATCAACGTTTAAATACAGACATTGAATCAACGTCAATGTTTCAACGTTGATTCAACTTTCAGTTTCTACCTAACAGAGACGTTTAATCAACGTTGAAACAACGTTACTTTCCCGTGTTGAAATAACGTTGGATTTGGGTTGAAAATGAAAGTTGGATCAACGTTTAAATACCGACGTTGAATGAACGTCAATGTTTCAACGTTGATTCAACTCTCAGTTTCTACCTAACAGAGACGTTTAATCAACGTTCGAACAACGTTACTTTCCCGTGTTGAAATAACGTTGGATTTGGGTTGAAAATGAAAGTTGGATCAACGTTTAAATACCGACGTTGAATCAACGTTAATGTTTCAACGTTGATTCAACTTTCAGTTTCTACCTAACAGAGACGTTTAATCAACGTTGAAACAATGTTACTTTCCCGTGTTGAAATAACGTTGGATTTGGGTTGAAAATGAAAGTTGGATCAACGTTTAAATACCGACGTAGAATCTACGTCAATGTTTCAACGTTGATTCAACTTTCAGTTTCAACCTAAGATCAACCAACCAATTATCAACGTAATATCAACCAATATATAAATATAATTAAAGACAACAAAACATAGTGCATATATAGCTCCAGGCTGAATCCTGTTAATGCAAAATTAAAATTAAGTTCAAAGAAAATGGAGAATGTCAATCGATATAATTATTTATTTAGCCTGTGATGCCCATCCTATTCCTCCCTTCCGTCCAGGGGCATATTTCAGTTTATTTTTTATGGCATCATGGACCATCGTTTCAGTCCCCTTCTGGGTGTCCAAGACACTAGCTGTAGACAGGCAAAAAGAATACAAATTAATTAAGGGTGCATGTGATTTACCCCAATCAAGTTGATGTAATTATTAAACACACACACACAAACTCACCTGTGACTAAATCGAGCAGCTTCGTCTCGGCAAAGCTATTTTTTTCCCCCTCTCCCCTTCATGTTCAGATTGGACATTAATTCATTTGTCATGAGCCTGAAATTGAACACGCAAGTCATACATGCAGGCCAAAAAGTACGGATTTTTGCATTATTATAATTCCCGATCTAGCATTCATAGATTAGAATTTGGGTCTTACATCGCCTATTTTTAATACATATAAAGAGAAAGAGGAAAATACCTGTCCATGCTGGTGCTTAAACAGCTCTTTAAGTCATATCCACCAATCTTTGAGAGCCTGGCTGTCTGCAAATATACAAGAGAATGTGTTTAGCATACATTTGGGGAAGGGGCTGGCAAACACATACATACATTCAAGTATAGGGCCTGTTTTATCTACACGTGTTTTATCTACACGATTTCAAAACCTGAAATATCTATCTAAATACAATAATATTTCCGATGTAAAAACAGCTACACAATTATAATGTTATAATTACTTACCAGCAAATCTTTCTTGCTTGGTTGAGTTTTTATCAACTCGTCAAGGTCGAGTAGTTCCTCCACTGTCTCCAATTTCTGCACATGGAAGGACAGTTTTATCAAAAAATTATCCTTTTTGGTATCATATGTATCATAGCAAGTGTACTGTGTCGTTCCATATGCATAAACTGAAATCATTGGTACATTGCCTTGCATTAACGTTCTGCTTTTCAATTACCGGTAGTGGTACATGTACATAGACTTAGGTGCGGACCAGATGAAACGTGGGGGAGGGTATGTTTTTTTTCTTGGAAAAAAAGAGGTTGTTTAGCAAAAACTGAAAAATAAATAGTTTGTTCTCCTGACGTATATATATATAAAAAAAAAAAAAGTTCGCTCCGGTAAGCTCTGCAAAAAAAAAAAAAGTTGGTTGCCTTCTTGTGCCAAGAGAAAAAACTTTGTACCCCCCAAAACTTTCTGCGCTCCGTGCAGTCTTTTATTGTCAATCATAAAACATCTTTCAACAAAATCTGTCTGGATATTTTATTGTCATATATTTTAGTATACATGTTGGCCAACAGGTCAACAGTGAAACCATTTGGAAGTTTCAATACTTGACAAAAGCTCTTGTAATAGCAGTACTGGCCTTATCAGTAAAATAAAAAAATAAGTAAAGATCATAGCATTTAATATTACATGGATCCTTTTATGGGCGACCCGTGGACTTGCCTTTTGAGACAAAGCCTTACTAACAAGTCAAACTAATTAAAAAGTACCTGTACTTAAAATAAACTGGCAACATTTTAAATAAACATTAAAATGAGCCAGAAAAACCTAACTGCCATCCAGACGGGTGTTTTGAAGATCAAAATCAAGAGGAAGTAAATTAATACAGTGACTGGCGCGGCTGTAAAAGACAATGGGTACAGAACCCAAAAAAATTGTTTGTTTTGTGTTAGCCTGGAAAAACAATTGTTTGCTTTTGGGCAGGTGGGGAAAAAAATTGTTGTCTGCTTGGGGAGAAAAAAATGTTTTGCTCAGGTCCAGTTTATACAGTCAAAATAAACGTTTTCCTGCAACCCTCTTGTGAAAGGGCCAAAATTATATCGATATAAATAACCAGTATTATCTCAAGGTACAAACCTGAATCTTTATGGACGTCGATGGTTTTCTTTGCAGTGAAATAGTTCAAATTCCAATTCAAATCTTCGCTCTTAGTCTTGCTTGCTGGACTGGAAAGGAAGTACTTCAGCACGCATGCGCACAAGCTTGGCTTCTAGTTCACGCTGCCATCAAGCAACGGTTTCGTTGAAAACTGTCGCAAATGGCCGATGCGCGCAGAATGTTTGGCAAGTTGAATTGTACACGTTGAAACGACGTTGAAAAGACGATGTCCCCCAATGATGAAAACAAACCAGATTTGCAACATATTGTTGTGATTTGGTCGGGATATGGTTGAGTGACGTCGTGACGTAATTTCAACCTCACCTCGACGTTGAACTAAGGACGGGTGCCCACTGGGCAGTCAGTCTTCAGGAGACGATGCCGAAGAACTCCTTCCCTTCCACACACAGTAGCGAGATTGTCCAAAACCGGTTGATGTTTGGAATTGTCCAGGGTCGACACCGCCGTCTGCCGGACTGCAGCTGGGATAGGCTCCAGCCCTGCTTAACCCCAAAAGAGACATGTGGTAGAAAATAAATGAGGTTTTTCGAGTCCTTCTTGAGAAGCCAAACTCCCTCTGCTCACCTCCACTATTTGGCCACTCGGAGGTATATGAGGACAACTGCCTGAAGAAAATATGGACACTTCCAGTCGGTGATTGCTTACATAAGTATACACGAGTTGACACATCTCTCACTCCAATGGGCATCAGCATTCCCAGGAATTTGGAGCAAGAACAATAAAGAAGAGTACTGGAAAAGCCAGATGTTGTGCTGTTTTGTCACGATTCCATCGTTTTGTCACTCGGCTTGGTCCCTCACTTCCAATCCTTTTCTTCTTATTGATGTTTGAGGGATAGAATCAATCTCATTGTACTTTGATAAAACAAAACATCAAAATGTGGAATAAAAGAGCAAACAGGTCAAATTTAACAAGAAAAAGGTGTAATGTTGACTGTAATAACACACATTTTAAAACTGTCTTGCTCAAAAAATAATGATTTAAAAAATGACTTATTAAATTATTACATTAATGACCTATTCAAGGCTCCAATTACAGTACCTCACATCAAATAGTCCACTTTAAAAGTTTGGGGGGTTTTGCAAATGTTGTGTTTTTGCAATATAAAAACAATGTTTTCTATGTCAAAAAGGTAAAAAAAACAAAAATGACAATAAAAAAAACACAAAAATAACCATAAGTTAAAAGTTCCGGTTCGCCCAGCAAAGTACCAATGCTTGTCACACACACTCGAGGTGTGGTGAAATGTGTCCTTTGCATTTGACCCATCCCCATGTTCACCCCCTATGAGGTGAGGGAAGCAGTGAGCAGCAGCGGTGGCTGAGCCCGGGAATCATTTTGGTGATTTAACCCCCAATTCCAATCGTTGATGCTGATTGTCAAGCAGGGAGGTAACGGGTTCCTATTTCTATAGTTTTTGGTGTGACTCGGCTGGGGTTTAAACTAACAACGTACCGATCTCAGGGCGGACACTGTAACCACTAGGCCACTGAGTAGGTGAATTATAAGAAATAATAAAATCTTATAATAGACAAATTAAACTGAAATGTATCTAGATACTTCAGTGTTGAAAGTAAAAAATATACACAAGACTTATTTTTAACACATTTATGAGTGGGAACTAACCTGACTCTCACCAGATCCTTGTCGTTCGCTGAGCTCCACACATTGATCTGGGGGTTCTCAATAGGACATGTATTTCGGAAGACGGGGCCTTGTAAAAAAAATCATTGTATGTGATTGGATAAACCACTTGCACGTCATCTTGAATGACGTGCTGCTTCAACCACTCACATCGAAATCAACCCGTGGGGCTGATGAGACCGGCGCTGGGAAATCGAAACCCGGTCAGAAGAAGAGCCAAAACATGCTTGCCACCAATAAATGCCTTCAAAACCGTTCTCTGTTCAATCGTTTAAATAAATAATATTTGATTGATGTCGCAAAACAGTTGCAATAGCAGAATCAATGTCAGCACCCGACTCCTCGCACCGTGCTGCCATTGCTGTTTGAATCAAACAGTCAGTTCGGCGCTACGTCACATTTATGAAATTCCGCCCGACGATCCTGAGTGGTTCATTATTTTTTGCTATCTGGAAGGAGTTTGCAATGCACTCGAGCCCAGATCCTTGTGTCGAGCTCAGTGAACTACCAGGGTTTGGCGAGAGTCAGGTTAATTGGGAACCCTTTTGGATACCCCACAATTTTAATGGCATGCTTTTTAAACTGCCATTGCTCTAAAAATAATAATCCATCAAAACAATGTTGTTATGAGTTGTTGGCATTATTGTTGAGGAAATATTGCACATTTTGTGTTTTTGCCTTGTGAAAACAATCACTAAATCTTGAGATTTAGTGATTGAAAGTTATTTGAAAAAATATATAAATTATTTTGAACACTTTTATGAGTGGGACCCTTTTGGGTCCCCGAGAATTTTAGCGGCATTTTTTTGTAATTATCATTGAGTGTGTGTGTGTGTGTGTGTGTGTGTGTGCGTGCGTGCGTGCGTGCGTGTGTGTGTGTGTGTGTGTGTGTGTGTGTGTGTGTGTGTGTGTGTGTGTGTGTGTGTGTGTGTGTGTGTGTCAGTGTTGCAGCACAAGTTGAACATAACTGATCAGAAGATGAACGTATTGAAGACGACAACAGAAGGTCAGTGTGTGTGTGTGTGTGTGTGTGCGTGCGTGTGTGTGTGTGTGCATATGTGCGTGGGGACGTGCATGCGTGTGTGTGTGTGTGTCAGTGTTGCAGCACAAGTTGAACATAACTGATCAGAAGATGAACGTATTGAAGACGACAACAGAAGGTCAGTGTGTGTGTGTGTGTGTGTGTGTGTGTGTGTGTGTGTGTGTGTGTGTGTGTGTGTGTGTGTGTGTGTGCGCGCGTGTGTGTGTGTGTGTGTGTGGCTGACGTGCTGTTTTTTCTGCCACAGAGCTGATGTTGCGCGTGCATGTTTTGGAGCAACACGGCCAGCGGTCAGATGACAAAGGTGTGTGTTGAAGTGTGCAGTGAGCGTGGTCAGGTGGCAAAGGTGTGTGTTGAAATGTGTGCGGTGGGCGTTGTGTTGACGTCAACGATGTCGTCACAAGGCGAGACAAAGGTGGCCTTCGCCGCCGCACTCACCGACTCGGGGTCAGTGGGACCCTTTGACCAGGAAACTACGCTGATCTTCTCCAAGGTTTTCACCAACGTAGGCCAAGCTTACGACGTGACTTCAGGTGACCATTGGATGCATGTGTGTGTTTGCGTGTATGTACTCGAGTGTGTATGCGTGTGTACATGTGTGTGTGTCTGTGGGTATTCGTGTGTGTGTATGTGTGTTTATATGTGTGTGTGTGTACGTGTGTTTATATGTGTGTGTGTACACGTGTAAGTATGTGTGTTTGCGCAACAACGTCACCCTAACCTTCCCTGTGCGCAGGTGTGTTCACGGCTCCCGTCGGCGGCGTTTACGCGTTCAGCTTTACAGCGGCCGACTTCTTGAAAGGCTACATGGGCGTCACCTTGTACCGCAACCAGCAGCCAATCGTCTTCAGCCTTGACCTCAACGACCACGGCGGCTATGCCTCTGTCGCCAATGGAGTGCTGCTGGGGCTGGAGGCGGGCGACCATGTGCGCCTGAGTCTGCCCGCCAGCTACCGTCTCTACGACGATGCCCGAAACTTCAGCGTCTTTAGTGGCTTCATGCTCTTTGCGCTGTGACTCATCGTCTGCAAATAGACAATCTTTGTAATCAGGAAGCAATTTCAAAACGTGTCTCATTGTTTCCATGGTTACACTAAAGTTTTTTCAAACGGCAGTCTGTGGTTTTTGCTCTTTCTTCACACATTCACATTTAAATGGAGCAGGTCTAGGTGTCCTTAAGGGGAAGGAACTCCCTGTTGACCGCAGCAGAAGTGTGTACTCCTCCAGCAGTTTTGCCTCCAAGAGCCCCCCGCCGGATCCCAGAGGCAGAGAGTCAAGTTCCGCCCCCATGGCCTGGAGGACTTCTGATAAGTGCTGGATCATATGATTCCGAAGGTTTCAAATCTGCATTGTCCCTTGGCTATGCGTCACCGCCAGCCTGAGGCCCCTACCCTGGCATGAGACCAACGTACGGCCTGACTGAGGAGCAGAACTGGACGAGAGCACAAATGAAAGGAGAACCATTGAGTAAGTTGTAAAAGTTTGGCTCGTACCTTGCAGCAGAGTTCTGGGAAAGGAACCTGGACAAGATGCTGAGGCTCTCGTTGGCTATGTGAGCGCTTCTGCTCGGTCCATCTGCCAAAAAAATAGAAACATGTGCCACGTGCACCTTTGGACTTGGAGCAGAGTCACCTGTCACCTGCGACGTGATGAAGTGTTTCTTCAGGAAGGCCTCCTGGTCCGGAGTCTGAGGGACAGGCCCCGCCTCCACCTCCTTCTCCAGCGAGTTTCCGTCCTCACTGGAGTGTTACTTTTCTGACAAGATACAAATCTGACTCTTTGACTTACCTGCACTGGGTCAAGGTCCTGATCAGAGGCCTCACCTTCTGTGCCGGTTCTGGACTTGAGTTTCTGGAATTGAATCTGGACTCGGTTTGACCCTTTGCCAGGCCGCAGCTCCACTACATGTTCCTTTCACCTTAAAGTATTTGCCGAAAGCAGACCGAGTCAAGCGTGTGGCGGCCTGGGTTAGGGTTGGGGTTAACCTAACCCGTTGACCTAACCCTCTGTGCATGATTTACAAGTATACTCTTAAGAGTATTACAATAACTATACAGTTTACTTGTTGAATTATCCTTTAAAGAGCTGAAAAGTATTTCATTGTAATAGTTTTAATATTGACACATCTCATCTGTGCATATACTCCTTAGAAGTATTACATATATGTTAATAAAGTACCTGTGAATCTGGGTACTTGTTGAAGTATCCTTTAAAAAGCTTAACACCAAACGACTTCTTAGTGGTTGAGAAAAAGTGACTCAAAGTAATATTTTGATATTGACACATCTCATATGTGCATAATTTAATACATTGCCCTGTGGAGTATTACATAATTCATAGTAAAGTTCCATTTACACGTAAAAGTACACTCTATATTAAAGTTGAAATGACAATAGGGCTAGGGTCAGGTAACCCTGACCCTAACCATACTTTATTAGGTTTAGGTTTATGAAATCTGTGTCAATATCAAACCATGACTATGTATCACTTTTTGGTAAGGCTGATTTGACCTTTATAGAGGGTATTTCAACATTTAAACAGTACTTTATCATAATATATGCAATACTCCTCAATAGGTTTGTTAACTATAAACCGATGCGACCGCATAGTCAGTTGCAGAAGTTGCGGGTTCGGCTACATCAGTTGCAGCCCTGTCAATCGATAAGGTTCAGTTGTAAATATTTGGGTTAACCAAGCAATAACGTATAAACCGTTTGTCACGCCGAACTAGAAATCAGTTTTTGTCTTTAAAACAACTCATGAGCCAGGGTTAACCGTTAAAAGAGTCATGTTTCGTTACTTACGTAACTAGAGACGAGAATAGATGTAGATGCATGGACTGGGTGTCACGCCAGACTACCAATCAGTAGACAGTTTATCTTTAAAACAACCATGGAGCAGCATTACTGCCAAAACTACACAAACTCAAAGAAAAATGTAGTAGAAAAACAATTTTCTTAAAGTGAAAGCAGCACGAAGTAACTTTTAAAGCTAGATAAGATATATTCATAAGTTTTGGACTTACAACTAGGTGGATGACACCTATATCATAGCCTGAGGGGTCTGTATCGCTTTCACTAGCACTTTGTGACTTTGAGGAGGGGGGCAGGCACCCTGCCACACAAAAAAAAGACAAATGTGCTGACTTGCTTTACGGCATACGTACTACCCTTTTCCCCATTCGTTAAAAAGACGGAAGTCGATGCGAACGCCTACGTGCCGCCAGAAAAGAAGAAGAACATCAACATGCAATTACTGCTATCATGACTGATGCTCCAAAACAAACAGACAAACAAAAAGTTTTGTCTGAGGAGACAAAAAAGAAAATTGGAGGCTCCCGAAATAAAATGACAGTGAAGAAACAACATTGGCCCGGCTTTCCCTCACTGGCGTGAACTCAAAGACGAGGAATTTCAGACCGATGCTGCCTTGAGTCTGTTCCTACTAAATTTGTAAGTGACTTTCCATGCTCAAATCAAAATGCTAAAACAAATGATAACTATCGGAAATTTGCGTGGCAGCAACAAGTAGCCGCCAGCGTGAAAGTTCCACATTACTCCCATCAAAAAAAACTCTCCTGCCGGTCTTTCCTTGCTTCGGACCGGCATCCGCCCGATTCATTCTTGGTAAACGCAATCCAAGATGGTTTTTTAAAAGTGTCAGCTTTTTAGCATCAGCATTAAAGACCTCATATGTATGATAATATTACAGTCAGTGTGACACTATATACGCTAGGCATCATGGTAAATGTGGTCTTCTTTTGGCAAAACACTCCCGCTTTGATGCACTGGCGCCGCCAAAATCAACCAAAACTGTAAGTTCTTAAGAGGGGATTTAAAAATATTTTTCTTCAAGTTAATACTTTTGCCACGTTTTTTTCCATTGTTTGTTCCATACACGCACATTTGTGTTTCTCACTAGCAGACGCCAAAGT
Source organism: Nerophis ophidion (assembly GCF_033978795.1). Classification (NCBI taxonomy): domain Eukaryota; kingdom Metazoa; phylum Chordata; class Actinopteri; order Syngnathiformes; family Syngnathidae; genus Nerophis; species Nerophis ophidion. Next base: position 31,187,374 of record NC_084613.1, read on the forward strand.
TGGCACTCTTCAGGGGCAAAACATGCACATTCCAGTGTCGAGGGCCACGTTTGCAGGGCTCCGAGCTCTCTTGCAGGGCCCCCAGAGATCCTTTGTGAAAAATGGAGGTGATTACATCGACATGATCATATTTTCTAATCAAGATTTACATTTCGATTGGTGTGTTTTTTTTTACCTCGCCCTTATGAAATGACTTCTTTCTCTACCTGAGAATGTTTTTGATTTACTTTTGGACTGTTGGAGGGTGGGGAGGGGGGGGGGGGGGTTGTTCTTTGTATATTTGTGGGACATCTGGGATCTGTCCCTGAAAGGGGGGGGGGGGTACTGTTATGATCTGCCACCCGGATCATATATGGTTTTGGGTTTTGAGTCTTTTTGTATTCCCTGATTATTTTTGGACACTTCCGATCCCTGGTTTGTGCACTTCCTTGTTTTGTCTGGTTACCTTGGTTTCACAATTGTCCCACCTGCCCTTGTTTTTACGCACACCTGGTTTTCATTGATTGCTTGAGTATTCAAGCCTGCCTTCTACCTCAGTTTTGCCTGGATGGTTTGTTTGCTCCACGCAACATTCACGTTGGTATATTTTTGATGTTTTTTCTAGTGCTAAGTCTCGCCTTAGCTTCCCGTGCGCTCGGCACGCTTATTTTGGACTCTTTGGACTCTGCTAAGTGTTAGCTTAGCTTACTGTGCGTTCGGCACGCCTTTTCTTTGCCTGTTTTGTACCAGTGTTCTTTTATTTTTGTATTAAATCAAGTCTTACCTGCAATTCCTGCCTTTCTTGGTCCTCGTGCATCTTTGGGGTGACAACGCGCATCCACGATGAGTTACCAACACGTCAGATATATCCATGTTTGGTACAGATTTACCCAAAGTGCTTTTGCGCAAGTTTGCCATTGGAGTCCGATGTTGTAGTCCGATGGCTGTTCACCAAGTAACACCTCAGAAAACAGTATTACCATAATGAGCAGGGTTAGGGTCTTCCTCTTAACCCAAACCCTAACCCTTAAACCTAGCCCTTAATCCTAACCCTAACCCTGACCTTAAGGCGGTCGCATTTCTCTCCCTCCCTGTTTTTTCCCTGCTTGCTCTCATTTTATTACCTATTCTGTGTTATATGTGTTTTATGTTGCACGATTGCACTAAGAAAAATTCCTAGTTTGTGAAACCGTTCTCAAACAATGGCAATAAAAACTCCTCTGATTCTGATTCTTCTGATTCTGATTTTGATATCTTGTCTTGTCTATACCTTTAAACTTAGGGGCGATGGACGAATGAGCAGCGCTTTTGATAGCCCCTCCGAGCCCCCCTCTGTTGCAAGTTTTGTGGATTCTGTGTAACATGTTTATGTGTGTTTATGGCTATCGAGTTTCTTTTTCTCGACTTCAGTCTGGACCCCCTCTCCAAGAGCCCTGTCTGAAACTGATCTTTTTATTACTCACCCCCAACCCCCTCCCACACACACACACACACACACACAAACACACACACACACGCACACACGCACGCACACACACACACACACACACACACACACACACACACACACACCCACACAGTTTGAACAGTAACACTGTGTTTTAATATAGGAAAATGAAACACTTTATTATGTGTCCATTTAGGAAAGTGATGATGCATCGTTTTAAGAGACCTGTGGTCAGTAGGAAGGCAAAATGACACATTTAGAAAATGTACCTATTAAGTTGAACATACTTGAGCTAAGGTCTGCGCGGTATACACGGCATGACGCCAGAAACGGTATAAATTTGGCCACAGCTATCGTCATGCCATCATCGCACCTGCCTTCAGGTGAAAATGGCCACAGGCACAACGAAAAAGGAGGAGCTGGTAGAAAAGAAACAGTGCTACATCCGTAATTTGGACGTGGTTCAGAGTTAAAAAGTAAGGTGTCGAGCAGAAATTGTCATTAAAAATTATATGATAAAACGCCAGGACTTGGTTGGTAGTCAATCCATCGAACGGATAATGAGAACCAACTCAATAACTTTGTTGTCAGCGATCACTTGAGTTGGGGTTAACGTGACAAACCCTGACCTGTTTTTTATTTTTCATAAAATAGTAGAGGTGTGTTTTTAATCACTTCAAGACACAGGCAACAGTCCAAACCTGCAGCTGGGCACTGTGGGTCCCTTGAAAAGACCAAGGGCATTTACAAACCAGGACCAGACTATGACTGGGGGAAAGCTGCTTTATAATTCTACAAACTTTATGGCTGGCTCACAAGACGGATGGAGGGAAGTGGTGTTCTGTGGGGATTAGCCTTCTGCTTTGTTTTTAGCCCCGCTCGACATCCGCGTTTCCGATCACACCTCTGGCGTCTGCTCCGTAGACGGCCCCCGCTGCTACTAGACTCCCCTGCTTCACAGGCCGCTGGATGTAGCCGCCGACGTATTCTCATGCTAGTTAGCAAGTCTAGCACGCAAGCGTGTCACTAGATCAGCAACGAACTCTGAGAATTCATTGATAAAGTCCGAATAGGGCCCTGGGGGGCGGTAGATAACAGCCAGGTGTAGAGGCAGCGGTGTGACAGACCTCATAGTAAGCACCTCAAACGATTTATATTTATTATTTATGTTAGGACTAAGGTTAAAGTTTTCGTTGTATATTAGTGCGACCCCCCCACCCATTTTAAGCGGACGGGCAATATGCGCATGTGTAAAGTTAGGGGGACATGCCTCATTTAGCGCAAAAAAGTCGTTTGGTTTAAGCCAGGTTTCGCTGAGACCGATGACGTTAAGATTGTTGTCTCTGATAATATCATTAACTAACAACGTTTTGGGAGACAACGATCTTATGTTTAAAAAACCTATATTATAGGTAGTGGGCTGTTTCAGGGAATTTTTGATCAAATTATCCGTAGTAGCAATATTAATAATGTTGTGTTTTTTATGCCCAGTGCATTAAGTATAGTTACGACCATATCTAGGAATTGATACGACAGGAATTTTCCGATTGTTTGATTGTTGTTTTGATAAACTGCACGCATCATGGTTAGCCACCTCAGTAACGGGGATTTTCCGATTGTTTGTTTGTTGCTTTGATAAACTGAACGCATCATGGTTAGCCACCTCAGTAACGGGGATTTTCCGATTGTTTGTTTGTTGCTTTGATAAACTGCATGCATCATGGTTAGCCACCTCAGTAACGGGGATTTTCCGATTGTTTGTTTGTTGCTTTGATAAACTGCACGCATCATAGTTAGCCACCTCGGTAAAACACATGTCCAACTCTGAAACACACAAAGCAGAAAAAACGTGTTCTAATTTAACTGACTCCTTACCCAGACCAGTACTTTATCAATGAATTCTCAGAGTTTGTTGCTGATCTAGTGACACACGCCGATAATATAATCATAATGGGGGACTTTAATATCCATATGAATACCCCATCGGACCCACCGTGCGTAGCACTCCAGACTGTAATTGATAGCTGTGGTCTCACACAAATAATAAATGAACCCACGCATCGCAACGGTAATACGATAGACCTAGTGCTCGTCAGGGGTATCACCGTTTCCAAAGTTACGATACTCCCGTATACTAAAGTACTGTCCGATCATTACCTTATAAAATTCGAGGTTCAGACGCATGTTCATCAAACCAATAATAATAATAACTGCTATAGCAGCCGTAACATTAATACAGCCACAACGACAACTCTTGCTGACCTACTGCCCTCGGTAATGGCACCATTCCCAAAGTATGTGGGCTCTATTGATAACCTCACTAACAACTTTAACGACGCCCTGCGCGAAACCATTGATAACATAGCACCGCTAAAGTTAAAAAAGGCTCCAAAAAAGTGCACCCCGTGGTTTACAGAAGAAACTAGAGCTCAGAAATTATTATGTAGAAAGCTGGAATGCAAATGGCGCACGACTAAACTTGAGGTGCACCATCAAGCATGGAGTGATGGTTTAATAACTTATAAACGCATGCTTACCTTAGCTAAAGCTAAATATTACTCAAATCTCATCCACCGTAATAAAAAAGATCCTAAATTTTTCTTAAAAGACCTAACCTCGATCCTGACCTCATGGTAAACTACCGACCGGTGTCTCACTTTCCCTTTATTTCAAAAATCCTTGAAAAAATTGTTGCGGAGCAGTTAAATGAACACTTAGCGTCTAACAATCTATGTGAAACCTTTCAATCCGGTTTCAGGGCAAATCACTCCACGGAGACAGCCCTCGCAAAAATGAATAATGATCTATTGCTAACGATGGTTTCTGATGTGTCATCTATGTTGCTGCTCCTCGATCTTAGCGCTGCTTTCGATACCGTCGATCATAATATTTTATTAGAACGTATCAAAACACGAATTGGTATGTCAGACTTAGCCCTGTCTTGGTTTAACTCTTATCTTACTGATAGGATGCAATGTGAGCTCGGACTACGCTAAGGTAACGTGTGGAGTTCCCCAGGGTTCGGTCCTTGGCCCTGCACTCTTCAGCATCTACATGCTGCCGCTAGGTGACATCATACGCAAATACGGTATTAGCTTTCACTGTTATGCTGATGACACCCAACTCTACATGCCCCTAAAGCTGACCAACACGCCGGATTGTAGTCAGCTGGAGGCGTGTCTTAATGAAATTAAACAATGGATGTCCTCTAACTTTTTGCAACTCAACGCCAAAAAAACGGAAATGCTGATTATCGGTCCTGCTAGACACCGAACTCTATTTAATAATATAACTCTAACATTTGACAACCAAACAATTAAACAAGGCGACACGGTAAAGAATCTGGGTATTATCTTCGACCCAACTCTCTCCTTTGAGGCACACATTAAAAGCGTTACTAAAACGGCCTTCTTTCATCGCCGTAATATCGCTAAAATTCGCTCCATTCTGTCCACTAAAGACGCTGAGATCATTATCCATGCGTTTGTTACGTCTCGCCTCGACTACTGTAACGTATTATTTTCGGGTCTCCCCATGTCTAGCATTAAAAGATTACAGTTGGTACAAAATGCGGCTGCTAGACTTTTGACAAGAACAAGAAAGTTTGATCACATTACGCCTGTACTGGCTCACCTGCACTGGCTTCCTGTGCACTTAAGATGTGACTTTAAGGTTTTACTACTTACGTATAAAATACTACACGGTCTAGCTCCATCCTATCTTGCCGATTGTGTTGCACCATATGTCCCGGCAAGAAATCTGCGTTCAAAGGACTCCGGCTTGTTAGTGATTCCCAAAGCCCAAAAAAAGTCTGCGGGCTATAGAGCGTTTTCCGTTCGGGCTCCAGTACTCTGGAATGCCCTCCCGGTAACAGTTCGAGATGCCACCTCAGTAGAAGCATTTAAGTCTCACCTTAAAACTCATTTGTATACTCTAGCCTTTAAATAGACTCCCTTTTTAGACCAGTTGATCTGCCGTTTCTTTTCTTTTTCTTCTATGTCCCACTCTCCCTAATGGAGGGGGTCCGGTCCGATCCGGTGGCCATGTACTGCTTGCCTGTGTATCGGCTGGGGACATCTCTGCGATGCTGATCCGCCTCCGCTTGGGATGGTTTCCTGCTGGCTCCGCTGTGAACGGGACTCTCGCTGCTGTGTTGGATCCGCTTTGGACTGGACTCTCGCGACTGTGTTGGATCCATTGTGGATTGAACTTTCACAGTATCATGTTAGACCCGCTCGACATCCATTGCTTTCCTCCTCTCTAAGGTTCTCATAGTCATCATTGTCACCGACGTCCCACTGGGTCATTATTGTCACCGATGTCCCACTGGGTGTGAGTTTTCCTTGCCCTTATGTGGGCCTACCGAGGATGTCGTGGTGGTTTGTGCAGCCCTTTGAGACACTAGTGATTTAGGGCTATATAAGTAAACATTGATTGATTGATTGATATAACCTCAGAAGTACAACAATTCTTATGGGATATAAATAAACACATATTTCACTTGATTGAGTAAGTAACAATTCCATGCCCACCAACTCTCCAAGAACCCCAGTGAAGAAAACCCAGGAAGACCGGAACAGCTTGGGGACAAGGGGGGTGCATTTTGAGGCCAAGGGAAAAAAACCACTCATAGCCATAGTACACATCCATCTTACATGTGTGTAAGAGGGAAACATCAAAGAACACAGAGGACATTAAAGACATTAAAGCTGCAGATACAACCAGTCACTTCTACATACAGCTATGAATAAAAAGTAGAAGAAACATATCCACTGTGGTGGCCTTTGCGGTGTTTGAGATGTGATGACATCATCAATAAAAATACATAAATATAATCATGTTTGAGATGTAATGACATCATCAATAGAAATGTGTATACAAGCATGTTTGAGATGTGAAGACATCATCAATAAAATACATAAATATGATCATGTTTGAGATGTGATGACATCATAAATAAAAATACATAAATGTAATTATGTTTGAGAAGAAATGACACCGTCTTTAAAAATACATATATAATCATGTTTGAGATGTGGTGACATCATGAATAGAAATACATATATAATCATGTTTGAAATGTGATAACATAAATAGTGCAAACGTTTTATTAAAAGCCTTAAATAATCCCATGAAGTGATGTTTACAAAGTATTCAATTATTCTCATTTTGAAACATAAATTCCATGTTTTGAAATATCAGTAATATACAAACTACTGTATTTATGTTAATATTTTTTAACAATCAATGCATCATTTATTCTAATCATTTGCTTAGTGATTTTTAAAATGAGAACTGTATCTACGATCTACATACCTGCTATTTTTATGTCACCTTTTGTTTGTTTAATTTATGGATTACATCCCATTACTCATGCTGAAAATCATATTGTTTCCATTGAGGCCACCACTGTGGAAGTTCTGCTTTTTCGTCTTCGTCTGATATTTATTTTTGGCGGCACTGTCGACCTTAAATCGACTCAGTAGCACCACCTGTTGTTGAAGAGAGTGCAAACAACTGGCGAGAAACACCAAATTGCGCGTGTGGAACAAAAAATGGAAAAACCGTGACAGAAGTATTGACTTGAAGAAAATGTTTTTTCTACTTGCAAATCCTTTTGAAACTATTTTCGTTTGCTCACAACGAAGGAGACAATAATGGAGGACACTACTGGAGAAGGTTTGGTCCCAGAGACTGCAAAGGAGACCCCTCCTGGTGAAGGTGTGACGGTCACTGCGCCTGAAGACCAGCCAGACACAGTTCCTGCGCTGAGTGGGTCTACACGCAGACTTTTGTCCTTGGTGCTGTGGAAAAGAGCCTGGTGGAGTCTGTGCAGAGCTTGGCCTTGAACTAAATTAGTTCCGAGGTTCCCTGAAGGCATCTACTTGCTGATTGGTCAGTCATAAGGCCATGCCTCAGGAACTAACTCCTAGCTAAAAAATAAATTAATTAATTTAAATCTTCCGCCCGATTGTAGCTGAGATAGGCGCCAGCGTCCCCCGCGACCCCGAAAGGGAATAAGCGGTAGAAAATGGATGGATGGATGGAAAAAAAACATTTTTAAAAGGGCAAAAAGTCTGAATCTGGGGGAAAAAATGTGTGAAACTTGAAACAAATTGAAACTGTAAAAAATACGATTTGGGGCTTCATGGCGTGGTGGGTAGAGCAGCCGTGCCAGAAACTGGTGAATTGCAGATTCGCCCCCGCTTCATCCCATTCAAATCACTGGGTTGTGTCACGCTTCACCCTTGCTCCCAATGCCACTCACACTGCTGAATGAATGAACTGGCAGCCTTGCTTTCATCATACTAGCCCAGGGCAGCTACAAATGTAGCTTACCACCATAAGGTGTGAATGTGGAGTGAATGAATGGTGGGTTCTCACTTCTCAGTAAAGCGCTTTGAGTGTCTAGAACTGCGCTGTATAAATGTAATCCATTATTATCATTAAAAAAAGATTTGAATCTGAAATGTCAAAATACAGGGTGTTGCAGAAGTCTTGGGCACATTTCAAGTCCTCGTTTTCTTGCTGAACGATGACTGTTAGTAAGATGTAACTGTGACCATTTTACAAATAGATGTATTCAGTTTTTTGTAATGCTCATGGTTTCTTTCATATTTTTTCAGATCCTGTAATGGCATTCACTCAAGCAGAAAAGGCCTTTTGCGTCCTAGAATTGGCAAGAATTGGACTGTCGGTTTTATGCATGCCGTAGGACCAATGGAGCTCACATGGAACATCTTTAAACATTCCTTGAAAAAACTGGAGATTACAAGCTCAGATGGATCAGATGTGTTGTTGTATCCTTCTGAGTTTTCAAGATATTCAATGTCAAAATGTGACTTCTGGAACAGCCTGTGTTTGAAAGTGAAAAGGGAAATTTTTTTTTTAATTTTAAAAGAATTATAAGTGTGAATCAAAACTATATTTAATGTAAAAAAAAAAGTTAAGTTTCTGTTTTTTTTATGTCGAATACACTCATGTATTTGACGACATTCAGCATCAAACCTTTAACCTTCAGTTTCAAAGTAAATCATTTTCAAATGCAAAACGTTTAGCTAGGTAGAGTTAACCCCCCAGATGGACTAATTCTTTAATGACACCCACGGAAAATGTGTGGAAAATAAACAATGCCAGGTGTTAATGTGTAGAAATATGGGGAGAGTTGTTGTACTTAATTCGGCCACTGGATGACACTATAAGACCAGGTGTGTGGGTTAGCCTTATGGCATACAGAGTGACTGCTTTAGTCTGTACACATACATACATACATATACACACACACACACACATATATATATACATATATATATATATATATATATATATATATATATATATATATATATATATATATATATATATATATATATATATATATATATATATATATATATGATGAGGGCAATGATAAGGATTACGATAATGAGGATAATGATAATCATAAACAATAATAATGAGGATACTAATGATAAAGATGATGATTCAGAGGATTAACAGGATAATGATAATCCTAAACAATAATAATGAGGATAATGATGAGAATAATGATAATAATGACAATGATGAGGATAATGATCATCATAAACAATAATAATGAGGATAATGATGAGAATAATGACAATATTAGGATGATGATAATATTGAGGATAAGGATTATGATAGTTACAATGGTGGGCTTAATGATAATAATGATGATGATTTTGAGGACAATGATACTCATAAACAATAATGATGAGGATAAGGATAAGAATAATGATAATGATGATAATCATAAACACTATTATGAGGATAAGGATGAGAATAATTATAATAATCAGGATGATGATATAAATGAGGATAATGATAAGGATAATGATAATGATGAGGATGATGACAATCATAAACAATAATTATGAGGATAATGAAGAGAAAAGTGATAATGATTAGGATGATGAGGATAATGGTATTCATAAACATTAATAATGACGATAATGATAAGAATATTGGTAATGATTAGGATGATGATATTAATGAGGATAATGATATGGATTATGATATTGATAATGCTGAGAATAATTATAATGATGGCGATGATGAGAATGATGATCATCATAAACAATAATGAGGATAATGATGATGATAATAATGACAATGATGAGGGTAATGATAATCATAAACAATAATAATGAAGATAATGATGAGAATGATGATAATAATAACGATGATGAGGATAATGTTAATCATAAACAATAATAATGAGGATAATCATGAGTATAATAATAATAATGATGATGATGATGAGAATAATGATCATCACAAACAATAATATTGGTGATAATATTGAGAATACTGATAATGATAAGGATGATGATATTAATGAAGATAATGATATTGATGAGAATAATAATGATGATGATGATGATGATGATGATGATAATGATGATGATGATGATGATGATGATGATGATGATGATTATGATGATGATGATGATGATGATGATGATTAGTGAACAATAAGATTTTACGTCAAAAAGTCAAGACCGACAATAAAACCGTCAGACAGGTCGGGACCAGGGGCGCGTCCAGACTTGGTTTTCTGGGGTGGCACCTAGTTCTGCAGGGGTGGCGCCCCTAAAACAGTTGGTGTACCCCAGGAGCAGCTGTAGCTACTATATTAGTATGGAGTAAACCTTCTTGCTGACATAAAACAATATTGCAAAGTATTGAGCTGACAACAAAATCCTAAAAAAGTATGTCAACGTTCCTCTTTAATAAAGTACACATTCCAAAACCTTTATTTACATTTAAAATCCTAACACGGAATGTCAAAGTTCCTCTTTAATAAAGAACAAATTCATAAACCTTTATTAACATTTAAAATACTAACAGAGTATGTCAACGTTCCTCTTTAATTTGGTACGCATTCATAAACCTTTATTTACATTTAAAATACTAACACAGTATGTCAATGCTCCTCTTTAATAAAGAACAAATTCATAAACCGTTATTTACATTTAAAATACCAACACAGTATGTCAACATTCCTCTTTAAAAAAGTAAACATTAAAAAAAAACTTTATTTACATTTAAAATACTAACACAATATGTCAATGTTCCTCTTTAATGAAGTGCAAATTCATAAATCTTTATTTACATTTAAAATACTAACACAGTATGTCAATGCTCCTCTTTAATAAAGAACAAATTCATAAACCGTTATTTACATTTAAAATACCAACACAGTATGTCAACATTCCTCTTTAAAAAAGTAAACATTAAAAAAAAACTTTATTTACATTTAAAATACTAACACAATATGTCAATGTTCCTCTTTAATGAAGTGCAAATTCATAAATCTTTATTTACATTTAAAATACTAACACAGTATGTCAATTCTCCTCTTTAATAAAGTACAAATTCATAAACCTTTATTTACATTTAAAATACTAACATGACATGTCAACGCTCCTCTTTAATAAAGTACAAATTCATAAACCTTTATTTACATTTAAAATACTAGCATAGTATATCAACATTCCTCTAATTTACATTTAAAATACTAACACAGTATGTCAACACTCCTCTTTAATAAAGTACAAATTCATAAACCTTTATTTAAGTTTCAAGAGATCAGGTCCTCATCCTCTCTTTGCACTGTTGGCAATACAAACATGTGGAGAGACGGCGCCGACGAGCCGACAGCAGGCTAGGACAAACAGTGGTCCTGCCCAAGATGGCGGCCAGGAGGCGGAGCATGCAGCAGAGCGGAGAGGTGGGGCACTGCAGCCATCAGAGTCAGGTGCGTAGATTACACACCTGCTCTCAATCCCTGCATCTTTTCCTGCAGCATAAAAGGGGAGAAGGAGGAACAATCGGGGCAGAAGTAGGAGAGGAAACAACAACCAAAGAAGACCACGAAGACGGAGAGAGCGACCCAGAGAAAGATGAGCCCCTGCGGAAGACGCAGCCACCGGCCACCGAAAGGCGCGCCGCGACGAGCAGGAAGAGAGGTCGCGCTAGAAATTGAATATTGAAATAATAAACAAGAGTCAATCCTGCTACAATGCGTCTTGCATCGATGGTCACTGCAACCCACACGATGACGGCTGGTGACCTGTCACAAACTTTTTCAAATATTCTACAGTGAGAGAATTACCAGTAAAACTGGATGGTGGGTGAAAACAGATAAATGTTATTGTGTTGGCAGGCAAACACTGGAATAAAATTATCCAGGTTCAAGTACTCAGCTCTTTTGGACTCAATGCTTGGAATACTGATTTGGCTCAGCCTGGTATTGACCATAGTTGGACGTACATGAGGAAGGGATGCTGCTATTTGACAAAATCTAAAGAGTTCCTGGAACACTTCCTGGTAAGGTTGAGTTCGGAGCCATTGTGCAGTGACAGGAAATCACACAAACATCAATTTCAAAAGATAAATGTCACGGTTAACGCTAAAGTAGCAGCTGAAACACACCTGCGTAAAACATAGATTGTAAATTCATGACTTAGTCCGTGGAAGACTACGGACTTTACCATGAATTGATTAATGTGGACCCCGACTTAAACAAGTTGAAAAACTTATTCGGGTGTTACCATTTAGTGGTCAATTGTACGGAATATGTACTGTACTGTGCAATCTACTAATAAAAGTTTCAATCAATCAATCAATCAAAAGATGTCATGAACCGGTGTGCTCATCAGCAATACAAAAAGAATGCCAGCCAACCGGATATGGGTGTGGCGAGTCCAACAATGAAGACTGCTCGCCATAAAGGATAAAACTTTGTGTTTACTTTCCTGACGACATCCAGCCTCCTCAGTTTTGTGATCAATCAGAATTATTAATCCGTCCATCCAGGTTCTTTCTATGGCCCCGTTGTCCCTCAAGCAACTAAAATGTATGCATGCATATATTACTCATCAGGCCTAGCAAATGGGTTTAATGGCTGTATTTTGAATTATGTACACTCCTATAAATAGGCTGTTTTTATTATCATGTCCACATCGTTTAGTGGGCAAGTTGTGTGTTTTTGTATCACATGTTATAACGTTCTGTATTACTTTTTGATTAGCCCATGAATTTAGAAGGTTGTCCAATTAGTTCCTTTATATAAAGTCTGCCTTGCATGCTGTGCACAATATTAGAAAGTTACTGTGGACTTCAACCATGAGGCAATAGTCCACACTGTAGAAGTCCATCAAAAATATATGTTGGATGACCTTTGGTTTGGGGACACCCGTTACTGATATAAGCATTTCTCTGGCATACCACTAGTTAGAGCCCAAGTGCAACATTAAGCACAGTTTAAAAACAATGCTTCAAATAATTTTGCCTCTGAGTAGGGTGGCCTATCAAATTCTTGGGATCATAGCCCGAGTCTCCAGGCTGACATGGAAGTGCTGATGCATGCTTTTATTTCCTGTCGTTCAGACTATTGCAACGCTGTCTGGTCTTCTGGTCTGACTGTATAATGCATATGTTCCTTTTTGACTGTACTTGAATGTATATAGACTGTATGTATATTATTCACATGTGAATAATGCTGTATAAAACACTGTATTTACGTATATCATTCTCATGTGAATAATGCTGTATATTAGACCAATGTAAAAAAAATACCTAATTGTTTATTGTTTATTGTGAGCGAACTGTGGTGCTGAATTTCCCCCAGGGATCAATAAAGTATTTTCTAATA
>NC_084613.1:31202979-31330479 GCF_033978795.1 Nerophis ophidion
ATCCTCCACACCAACGCCTGCCTGGTACGCAAACTGATTAGATTAGATTAGATTAGATTAGATTAGATTAGATTAGATTAGATTAGATAGTACTTTATTTATTCTGTCGGGAGAGTTCCTTCAGGAATATTACAATTTTCAGCACAATCCCATTCGAGAGCAGACAAACATTACATATATATATATATATATATATATATATATATATGTTATAAACATTTTTGTAATATTTCATTCAATTTATGAACATTTTAGTAATATGTCAATCAAGTTATGAACACTTTTGTAATACTTCAATAATGTTATGAACATTTTAGCAATATATCAATCAAGGTATGAAGATTTGATCAATAATTCAATTAAATTATGAACATTTTAGTAATATGTCAATCAATGTATAAACATTTTAGTAATATTTCGATTACGTGTAATATTTCAATTACGTTATTAATATTTTAGGAATATTTAATTCAGAGAATGAACATTGTAATATCAATTCAATCAAGTTACGATACATTAGAACAATATTTAAATGAAGTTATGAACATTTTAGTAATATTTTATTCAAGGTATCAATATTTTAGTAATATGTCAATCAAGTAATGATCATTTTTAGTAAGATTTCAATCAAGTTATGAAAATTTAAATAATATTTGAATCTAGTAATGATATATTTTATTAATATTTTAATGAAGTAATGAACATTTTTTTTTAAAATATGTCAATCAAGGTATGACAATACAGTAATAATTCAATGAAGTTATGAACATTTTAGTAATATTTTAAATTAAGAAATGAACAATTGTGTAATATTCAAATCAAGATATGAACATTTTAGCAATGTTTCAATCAAGTTGTGAACATTTTATGAATATTTCAATCAAGTAATGATACAGTCTAGTAATATTTCAATTAGGAACATTTCAGTAATTTTTCAAAAACGTTATGAACATTTGAGCAATATTTAATTCAAGGTATGAACATTTTAATAAGTTATGATATATTTTGATAAAATTTCAATCAAATTATGAACATTTTCTGAAGAACTGCAAAAAGCACTGAAATCTTTCTCCTTGAATAAAAGTCCTGGTCCAGATGGATTTGGTGCGGAGTTTTATCAAGCTTTCAGTGAAATACTATCCCCTATAATACTTAGAATGTTAAATGATTCTTTTGTGAACAACAAACTTCCAAGTTCTTTGTATGAAGCCCATATATGTATAATACCAAAAAAGGGAAAAAATCCACTTGATCCAGCCAATTATAGACCTATCTCCCTGCTCAATTTAGACCATAAGATTCTAACTAAGGTACTCGCAACAAGGTTAAGCAACCACATAACAGAAATTATTCATCCAGATCAGGTCGGTTTCATCCCGGACAGACCTTCTTTTGGCAATGTACGGAGATTACTGAACGTATTGTACTCAGACTGCACAGGAAACAAAAAGGCTGCCGTCCTGACTCTGGATGCTCATAAAGCTTTTGATTCAATTGAGTGGGCTTATCTTTTTCATGTTCTCAAATTATTTGGATTGGGAGAAAATTTTATAAAATGGGTTAAAATAATTTATTCTGCACCAAAATCATATGTCATAACTAATAATGTAATATCGGATAGTTTTGAATTACATCGCGGTGTGAGACAGGGTGACTGCCTTTCGCCCTTACTCTTCAATTTGGCCCTCGAACCACTGGCTATTGGTTTAAGAATGAACTCTAATATTAAAGGATTTTCAGTGGGCTCATCAGAGAGTCTCATCTCCCTTTATGCAGATGATGTACTTGTTACACTCACTGAGCCAGAAGTTGCACTACCACTTCTTTTAGAATATGTAGACTCTTTTGGTAGAATATCTGGTTATAAAATAAACTGGTCCAAAAGTGAGCTTATGTTCCTAGGAGATAACGTTGAGATCAGTCAAAATCCAGTTAAAATCGCAGAAAATTACATATCCTATCTTGGCTTAAAAATATCTAAAAATTATGAATCATTACTAAAGTTGAACTTTATTGAAGCCTTTGAGAAACTGAAAGTGTGTATTGAGTATTGAAAGACCCTACCTCTCTCTATGTTAGGCAAGGTGAATGCTATTAAAATGATCACTCTGCCCAAATTTATTTATCTTTTTCAAAATTTACCAATTGTAATTCCTGTAGATTTTTTCAAAAAACTTGAATCTTTAGTTCTAGATTTTGTGTGGGGATGTAAAAAACGCAGAATATCCAAAAAGCACTTATTTAGATCTACAGAGGAAGGGGGACTGGGTCTTCCAATGTTCAAAAATTATTATTGGGCATCAAATCTGAACGCATTGACCTATTGGAAGATGGGGTCCCCAAATAATGAATCTCTTAATTCTGCTCCCTTATGGTTGAAATTGGAACTGCAGTCATTAGTGAAACCTTATACATCATTGCTATCGTTACTTTTTACTAAACCAGTCTCTTCAATTAAATCAATAAGTCATAGTGTTGTAGTACGAAATTCTATCAAAATTCTTTCTCAAATTAAAAAACAATTGAATATTTCCAATGTAACTATGTATTCACCAATATATCACAATCATGCATTTATTCCATCGATAACAGATAAAACATTTTTTGACTGGTACTCAAATGGAATTAAATGCATAAAAGACATTTATGTCGAGGACAGTCTTGTGTCATTTGAGCAATTGCGAATCAAATTCAATTTGTCCCAATTCAGTTGGTTTTGCTATTTGCAGGTAAAAACATTTATTAAAGAAAACATTTCAAAGTCTCAGCTGGTAAATGAAAAACATCCTCTTTTAGAACTATTAAATTTACCACCCACAAGTAAAAAGTTTATCGCTAAATTTGTCAGCTGCTTCATTATGTCCATGACATCAGCAGACAGTGTTAAAAGAGCATGGGAACAGGAACTAAGAACAACAATACCCAATCAGCAATGGGAACAGACACTCTCTCAAATTCACAAGTGCTCAATTAACAGCAGACATAGGCTCATACAGTTTAAAGTGATTCATCGTTTTTACTATTCTAAAGTTTTATTACACAAATTTTATCCGGATACATCTCCACTTTGTGATAAATGTAAATCTGCTGAAGGATCATTGTCTCACTCGTTTTGGGGATGTCCAATTATTCAATCATTTTGGTCCAGCATTTTCTTTTTTTACTCGGGGGTATATCAGAGAAAAATTGTCCCTGATAGGGATATGATCTTATTTGGGTGGTCTTCAGAAACACAAAAGCTTCCAAAACATATTAGAACTGTGTTGCTGCTTGGGACGGTTTTGGCCAAAAGACTCATTCTCAGAGACTGGAATACTCTATCTGCACCCAACTTCAGGAACTGGTTAAATGAACTTGTGAATGTAATGACTCTTGAAAAAATAAGATTTATAAACTCTACAAATATGAATAAATGGGAATTAACCTGGAAACCTTTACTGACATATATTGAAGCATAACTTATAGACATTTAAAGGAAAACTAAACTGCCATTTTTTTGTAGTTGTATTCCTGTTTTATTTTTATTTTTTATTGTTATTATCTTTTGTACTGATTCAACACTACATTTGTTTTTCTTGTGTCACTTCTGATATGGTTTTGCCATGGTTTACTTGCTTTTTTTTTTTTTTTTTTTTTTGTGATTATTGTTTTGTATTGATCAAGCCCTGTAACTTTTCCTTTTTTTTCCCTCTAAGTGTGTACGGTGGACAGGCCCTCGGGAGGTGATCTTGTGAACACTTCCTGAGGATCCTTGATGCCGAGGTATGTTCATCTATTTTGCTGTGATCTCGATAGCCTGCTGATCGTGAGCCGCAGCGGGATGGATGGATATATATGTATATATATATATGTATGGATATATATATGTGTGTGTGTATGTATATATATATACAATATATGGGTATATTTTCTAATAATGTCTGTACTGTAAACCTTGAGTTGTTAAAGTTCATGTGCACCTCTCTCCTCAAGTGTGTATGTGTGTGTGTATGAGTGGATGTGACTGTTTGTCATTTTAACTGTAAAATCTAATAAAATATATTTGCACAAAAAAAAATTATGAACATTTTAGTAATAATTCCATCAAGTTATAAACATTTTAGTAATATTTCAATCAAGTAATGATACAGTTTAGTAATATTTCAATTAGGTTATGAACAATTTAGTAATATTTCAATACCGTTATGAAAATGTATTAATAGATCAATCAAGTTATGAACATTTTATTGATATTTCATTCAAGATTTGAACTTTTTAGTGATATTTCAATCAATGTATGAACATTTTAGTAATATTTCAATTAAGTTATGAACATTTTAGTAATATGTCAATCAAGTAATTAATATTGTAGTAATATGTCAATCAAGTAATTAACATTATAGTAATAGTTCATTCATGGTATAAACATGTTAGTAATATGTTAATGATGTTTTGAACTTTTTATCAATGTTTCAATCAAGTTGTGAACATGTTTGTAATATTTAATTTAGGTTATGAACAATTTTGGAATATTTCAATCAAGTTATGAACATTTTAATGATATTTCATCATATGTGTGAATATCTTAGTGATATTTCAATCAAGTTATAAACATTTTAGTAATAATTAAGTTATGAACATTTGAGTAAAGTTTCAATCAGGGGCGTCACTGGACCTAATACTGTACTGGGGCACACCTGGGGCAAAAATAATTCATGTGAGCGTGCAAAGCGCGCAAGCAAAAAACATTTTTAGCATTTATTTATCATAAAAAATACATAAATAGTGCTTTAAACTATGAAATCATATCAGATTATGTTGTATGGATCTTTGATTAACCACCTGAAATTAACTAATGCATTTGACCTACTTGTGCACTTTTTTACTCCAGACTTCTAAACTGCTACTGGTAAAAGCAAAAAGGAAGAGCAATGAATCTTTTTAAAATATATATTGCAGTAATCATCTGCAAATTTAACATCTACAAAATGAAAACAAAAAATAAAGCACCCCTACATCTCTGGGTTCTTTTATATTATTTAATTTCCATCTATGGCAATGTGAGTAATCCTATTTCAGATACACAAAACTATAAAATATACACAAAACAATAAAGCCACAGCAGTAGAATAAATGAACAACTGTTGTGTGTCTGTTCAGGGAATCATTTTCTGAGAAGTAAACTGTGACGTCTCCTTTTCATTTTTGCAAAGTGGTCAAACACTCTGGACAGACATGGAAATATTACAGTAACTGTTATACAGTTGACCAGTGGTTCCCAACTGCTGGGTCGTGACATGAAAGTGGATTGTGTGTCATTTTCAGTGAGTCACAGTCAGATGTGTGCATGAAAAAAAAAAAGTTTAGGGAGAAAAAAATCAAATTGTGACAACAAAACCAGATATTTTCAGCCATTTTTCTAGTGACTATTAGTGAGTATTTTAGCAAAAGGCAAACCGACTAACAAGTTGGAGGAGGACTCAGGACAGACATGGAAATATATTTTTAAAAAATCTAAATGGGGCAACAAAACCTAATATTTTCAGCCATCTTTCTGAAAACAAATACAGAAATGTTACTATTTTTTCTGGAAACAAAACCAGATGCTTTAGCTGTAGCCATTTTTCTGGTGACAAAACAAGATTATTTTAGTCAAAGTCACACCGATTAACAAGACAAGTCTACTGTGCTATTTTTCTGTGAAATAAACTTGAATGATGTAAAAATTTGGCTCACCACTTGATGATATGGAAAAATGTTTTTCTTCCTGAAGATAAACCATTTGAGAAGCACTCAACTCACACATGCTTACTCCAAATCATCATTGATGCAGAACCAGCAGACAATAACCAACATTATGTTTCATGTTCATTGGAAATTCCCCCAACAGTTCGTACAGCAAATGAATATGTTTGTCTTGATACAAGGAATAACGTTAGCTAACTAAGCATCAACTTAAGACAATGATGTTGCCTAGCTAGCTAGGACTTCACTTAAATCTCTCATTCCTCGCTGCTTCTTCCCTGCTGCGGCGGATAACTTTCTGATATCCATCTAGGAGTTACAGTTTGAGTCAAATCAAAATCAAAATAATATAATTAACAAATTGTTGTTGGCTAACGTTACCTACCTCAGCAGTGATTCGCATCCTCTCTCTCTCTCTCTCTCTCTCTCTCTCTCTCTCTCTCTCTCTCTCTCTCTCTCTCTCTCTCTCTCTTTCTCTCTCTCTCTCTCAACTGAAGTCTCGATCCAGACGTGAATAAATTACCATATTAATTAGCCATGTGCTCATTGTTACGTGGAGTGAATACAGTAGCAATCAATTACCATACTAAGTAGTATGTGCGCTGTTGTCTATGTTATGTAGACTTAAAACTCTGAAGCGTTTTTTTTTATTGGTGAAATGTTTACTGGGGCTCTGCAGATCAACACTGGAGCACGTGCCCCAGTGAAATTTGTCTGGCGACGCCACTGGTTTCAATCAAGTTGTGAACATTTTATGAATAATTCAATCAAGTTATGAACATGTTTTAAAACATTTTATGAACATTTTGGTGATATTTTTTCAAGATATTAACATTTTAGTAATATTTATTCAAGGTATGAACATTTTCGTAACATTTCAAAGAACTTACGAACATTTTAGTTATATTTCAATTAAGTTATGAACATTTTCGTAATGTTTCAATCAAGTTATGAACATTTTAGTAATATTTCACTGAAGTTATGAACATTTTCGTAATATTTCAATCAAGTTATGAACATTATAGTAATATTTCAATCAAGTTATGAACATTTTAGTAATATTTCAATGAAGTTATGAACATCCATCCATCCATTTTCTACCGCGTATTCCCTTTGGGGTCGCGGGGGGGGGCACTGGTGCCTATATCAGCTACAATCGGGCGGAAGTCGCTTACACCCTGGACAAGTCGCCACACTCACATTCACACACTAGGGTCAATTTAGTGTTGCCAATCAACCTATCCCCAGGTGCATGTCTTTGGAGGTGGGAGGAGGGAACCAACGCATTCACGGGGAGGACATGCAAACTCCACACAGAAAGATCCCGAGCCCGGAATTGAACCCAGGACTACTCAGGACCTTCGTATTGGGAGGCAGACGCACTAACCCCTCTTTCCACCCTGCTGCCCTGTTATGAATATACAAGTAATATTTCAATCAAATGTATTAATATATCAATCAAAGTATGAACATTTTAGTAATGATTCATTCAAGGTATGAACATTTCCGCTATATTTCAATCAAGTTATGAATATTTTAGTAATATTTCCATTAAGTAATGATATAGTTTAGTACGATACAGCATCCGCATTACTGAAGACGCCACACCGATCAGCCTGTCGATCTCACGATCCACTACTCCCTCACTCGTGAACAAGATGTTACGTTTATACTGGGGAAGGAGACGGCACGACAGCAGGAGGTCTAGCTCAACGGGTTTTATTTGAGCTTGATGAGTACGTGGGGTGTGTATGCTACTATGTGTGTGGATGCAAGGCTATGTGTGGAAGTTACTCAAATATAAGTTACCAGAGGTTGTTGTAAGTGTGTGCTGATTGTGGTAGCAAACAAGTCCAGAGGGGTGAAGCAAAAGAGGTCCGAAATCCGAGCCAGGTCCGTGGGGGGCAAGAGAGAGATGTCCAGAGATCCAGGTCTGAGCGCGGGGGTCGAGGGTCAAGGAAGGCAGTCAGAGTCCGGGGGGGGGGGGAAATCAGCAGGTGAGACGCACCGCTCACTGCAGAGTTACGGAGGTACTGTGGAACAGCAGACGACAAGGACAGATAAGGACTATGCACGAGAGAGACAAAACGAGCAAGAGAGAGAAACACAGGTGAAAAGCCAGAGACGTGAAGCTTACTGAATCAAAGGTTTGTTCCGGCATCGAGCAGTGTGTGGAGTGAGCCTTTATGCTGCTGCCTCTCGTCAAGACCAGCTGCGTTGATTGATGATTTCCGACAGCTGTGGAGGCGCGTGGCTGCGGTCTGCGCGGCACGTGCGGGGGCGTGTCCTGCCGTGCATGCAGCCGAGCCTCTAGGTGCTAATGCTGAGGAGGGAGAAGCAGACTGCGTGTGCATCATAACACAAGACTCCTAGGTACTTGAACTCCTAAACTTGGGGCAGAGTCTCCTCCCCAACACAGGGATGGCACTCCACCCTTTTCCGGGCGAAAACCATGGACTCGGACTTAGAGGTGCTGATTCCCATCCCAGTCACTTCACACTCGGCTGCGAACCGATCCAGTGAGAGCTGAAGATCCTGGCCAGATGAAGCCATCAGGACCACATCATCTGCAAAAAGCAGAGAACTAATCCTGCATCCACCTAACTGGATACCCTCAACTCCTTGACTGCGCCTAGAAATTCTGTCCATTAAAGTTATGAGCAGAATCGTTCTATGAGGAAGAGGTGCCTGGGGAATCATTGGTGGGCTCTCCTATTTCTGGGGCTGAGGTTGATGAGTTGGTTAAAAAGCTCCTCAGTGGCAACGCCCTGGGGGTAGATGAGATCTGCCCGGAGTTCTTTAAAGCTCTGGATGCTGTGGGTCTGTTTTGGTTGACAAGACTCTGCAGCATCGCGTGGACATCGGGGGCGGTCTCGCTGGATTGGCAGACCAGGTTGGTGGTCCCTCTCTTTAAGAAGGGGAACCGGAGGGTGTGTTCCAACTATCGTGGGATCACACTCCTCAGCCTTCCTGGTTAGGTCTAGGTCAGGTGTACTGGAGAGGAAGCTACGTAGGATAGTCGAACCTCGGATTCAGGAGGAACAGTGTGGTTTTCGTCCTGGTCATGGAACTGTGGACCAGCTCTATACTCTCGGCAGGGTCTTTGAGGGTGCATGGGAGTTTGCTCAACCAATCTACGTGTGCTTTGTGGACTTTAAGACATACTTGACAACCCTCCCGGATCTTCCGGGAGAGTCCCGAAATTCAGTGCCTCTCCCGAAAACCTCCCGGGACAAATTGTCTCCCGAAAATCTCCCGAAATTTAAGCGAAGCTGGAGGCCACGCCTCTTCCAGCTCAATGCGGACCTGAGTGACGTGTACAAAGAGCGTGTCTGCCCAATGACGTTATAACTGTAGAATGATCGAGGGCGAGTTCTTGGTTTCTTATATATAGCTCGGTTGGTAGAGCGGCCAGCAACTTGAGGGTTGCTGGCCCCGCTTCCGCCATCCTAGTCAATGCTGCTGTGTCCTTGGGCAAGACACTTTACCCACCTGCTCCCAGTGACACCCACACTGTTTAATTGTAACTTAGATATTGGGTTTCACTATGTAAAGCACTTTGAGTCACTTGAGGAAAAAAGCGCTGTATAAATGTAATTCACTTCACTTCACTTTATGTGGGTTTATTGTTAGGCAGTTTCATTATCGTCCTCCCATCGCGGTAAAACAACACACAACAACAACAGTCCGAATTCGTCTACCTAAAGCAGTTCGTCTGCCAAACAGCAATGTGTTGTGACACTCTTTTTTGGTTGGTTTCCTGTCGTGGGTTCATAGGTGAGGGTGAAGTTGTATCCGCTTTCATCAAGTGCTTTCTGGTACGGGGGGGTTGCGTGGTCGAATTCAGCTTTGCTGGATGACAGTATCAATAGCCTTTTATTAATTCCGGTAGGTATTCTTTTCGTGGTGGTGGGTGGGTGGTTGCTGTCATGGTGCACATATTGGAGTGTTGTGTTGGGTTTTGTGAATGGTTGGTAGCTGTTATTTCTCAGGTTGAAAGTGACGTCGAGGAAGTTGACGGTTTGCTTGTTGGCTTCAATCGTGATCCGTAGGTCGTTCTCTTTGAAGATTTGGCATATGCGCTTCTTGGTATTCTCGCTGCTCCTTGGCGAGGCGCGGCACACAATAAAAGGCTATCGATCCTGTCATCTAGCAAAGCTGAATTCGACCAAGCAACCCCCCCCGTACCAGAAAGCACTTGATGAAATCGGATACAACTTCACCCTCACCTATGAACCCACGCTAGGAAACCAACCAAAAAAGAGCAGGAAATGAGACACCATAATCTGGTACAAACCTCCATTCAGCAAAAACGTCTCAACCAATATCGGCCACAAGTTGCTCACTCTGATCAACAAACACTTCCCCAAAGGCAACACCCTAAGAAAAATATTCAACAAGAACAACATTGAATTGAGCTAAAGCTGTATGAATAACATACAACAAATAATTTCAAACCAAAACAAAGCATTTGCAAAAGGACTGCCTGCCCCCAGACTAAACGACTCTGAAACCAATAAGGAATGTAACTGCTGCAAGAAACCTGATTGCCCTCTCAACGGGGGGTGCTTACGAACATCAGTCGTCTACCAAGCAAAGGTAATACGCAAAGACATTAGCACATCCGACACGTACGTAGGATTAACCGAAGGAGCGTTTAAAGCCAGATGGAATAATCACAAGGCCTCCTTTAGAAACCATACCTTGCTGAATTCCACAGAACTCAGCAAGCACATTTGGAACCTCAAAGACAACAATGTTGAATATTCAATAACATGGCAAATTCTTGCATCCAGCACACCTTTCAACAGTGGTAATAAAAGATGCAACCTATGCTTGAAAGAGAAACTGTTTATTATATATTATCCAGACCTGTCATCCCTCAACAAGCGCAGTGAAATCATATCAACATGCCGTCACAGACGGAAACACCTCCTAGGTAACACATGAGCCAATCACCACGCCCCTACGCCTGCCTGTACCCACCCACTCTGTGCCCTATATACCATTGTATGTGAATGCTTCCATTAAAATCTCCTGATGATTGAGGGAACCCCTCATGAAACAGTTCTGTAGAGATGAAGTAGTCTTGTGATTTTTCCCACACATACATATATATACATATATATATATATATATTTATATATATATATATATATATGTATATATGTATATATATATATATATACATACATATATAGATATATATATATATATTTTATATATATATATATATATATAGCTAGAATTCACTGAAAATCAGGTATTTCTTATATATATATATATATATATATATATATATATATATACACATATATATATTAGGGCTGTGGATCTTTGGGTGTCCCACAATTCGATTTAATATAGATTCTTGGGTCACGATTCGATAATATATCGATTTTTTCGATTTCATTCAATTCTCAATTCAAAAATGATATTTTTCCCATTCGAAACGATTCTGTATTCATTCAATACATAGGATTTCAGCAGGATCTACCCCAGTCTGGGACAGAGACTGTGTCGCCGTGGCAACCGTCAGTGTTACGGCAAAGAATAATAGTTTGAGCAACTGATTGCCATTATGTAAATTTGTTTGATCTATTTAACGAACCAAAAATATGCCTTATTTTATCTTTGTGAAATTATTGGACACAGTGTGTTGTCAAGCTTATGAGATGCGATGCATGTGTAAGCCACCGTGACACTATTGTTCTTTTTCTTTATTTTTATAAATGTCTAATGATAATGTCAATGAGGGATTTTTAATCACTGCCGTGCTGAAATTATAACTAATATTGATACTTTTGTTGATAATATTCGTTTTTGTTTCATTACTTTTGGTTTGTTCTGTGTCGTGTTTGTGTCTTCTCAATTGCTCTGTTTATTGCAGTTCTGAGTCAGGTTTGGTTTTGGAATTGGATTGCATTGTTATGGTATTGCTGTGTAGTAGTTTGTTGCATTGATAAAAATAAAAAAAATCATAAAATAAAATAAAATTACATTAAAAAAATTGATTTTTTAAAAATGAGAATCGATTCTGAATCGCACAACGTATTCGATTCGATTCGTATTCGATTTGATTCATATTCAAATCTACTTTTTCCCACACCCCTAATATATATATATATATATGAAATACTTGACTCGGTGAATCTATGAATCTAGCTGTAAATGTACTCCTCACCTCTTAACCACGTCCGAACCACGCCCCGCCCCGCCCCGCCCCTCCCCCAACCACGCCCCCCACCTCCCGAAATCGGAGGTCTCAAGGTTGGCAAGTATGCTTGGAGAAGGCATTCGACCGTGTACCCCGGGAAGTCCTGTGAGGAGTGCTCAGAGAGTATGGGGTATCGGACTGTCTGATTGTGGCGGGCCGCTCCCTGTACGATCAATGTCAGAGCTTGGTTTGCATTGCCGGCAGTAAGTCGGACATGTTTCCAGTGAGGGTTGGACTCCGCCAAGGCTGCCCTTTGTCACCGATTATGTTCATACTTCAATCAAGTTCCGATCATTTTAGTAATATTTCATTCAAGTTATGAACATTTCAGTAATATTTCTATCAAGGTATGAACATTTTAGTAGTATTTCAATGAAGTTATGACTTTTAGTAATATGTCATTCAAGTGATGAACATTTTTGTAATATTTCAATCAAGTTATGAACATTTTAGTTATGTTTCTATCAAGTTGTGAACATTTTAAGAATTTTTCAATCAAGTTATGAACGTTTTAGTGATATTTCAAAGACGTTTTGAACATTTTAGTAATATTTCAATTAAGTTATAAACATTTAAATAAAATGTCAATCAAGTATGAACATTTTAGTAATATTTAATTTAAGATATGAAGAATCATGTAAAACATCAATCAAGTTATGAACGTTTTAGTATTATTTCAGTCAAGTTATGAACATTTTTGTAATACTTAAATCAAGTTTTGATTATTTTTAAAAATATTTCAATCAAGTTATGAACATTTCAGGGATATTTTATTCAAGCTATAAACATTTTTGTGATATTTCAATCAAGTTCTGAACATTCTACTAATATTTAAATCAAGTTCTGAACATTCTACTAATATTTCATTCAAGGTATAAACACTTAATTGATTTTTCAATCAAGTTATGATTGTTTTATGAATATTTCAATCAAGTTTTGAACATTTTAGGAATATTTCAATCAAGTTATGAACATTTAAGTAATATTTCAATCAAGGCATGAACATTTTAGTAATATTTCAAATAAGGTTTGAACATTTCAGTAATAATTCATTGAAGTCAGGAACATTCTAGTTATATTTCAATCAATTTATGAACACTTAAGCAATATTTCTCTCGTTATTAAAATGTATGTAATACGCTAATCAAGTTCTGAACATTTTTGTAATGTTTCAATCAAGTTATGAACATTTTAGTAATATTTCCATCAAGTTTTGAACATTTTAGGTATATTTCAATCCCGTTACGAACATTTTTAGTATTTTTTAAATTCAAATTATGAACATTTTTAATAGTTTTTTTAATCACACTTTAGTGATATCTCAATCAAGTTATGAAGATGTTAGTAATATTTCAATCAATTTATGAACATTTTAGTATTTTTTCAATCAAAGTATGAGCATTTTACTAATTTTCAAACTAAGTTATGAACACTTAAGCAATATTCCTCTCGTTATTAAAATGTATGTAATACGTTAATCAAGTTCTGAACATTTTTGTAATATTTCAATCAAGTTATGAACATTTTAGTAATATTTCCATCAAGTTTTGAACATTTTAGGTATATTTCAATCCCGTTACAAATATTTTTAGTTTTTTTTTTAATTCAAATTATGAACATTTTTAATGGTTTTTTTAATCACAATTTAGTGATATTTCAATCAAGTTATGAAGATTTTAGTAATATTTCAATCAATTTATGAACATTTTAGTATTTTTTCAATCAAAGTATGAGCATTTCAGTAATTTTCAAACTAAGATATGAACATTTTAAGAATTTTTAAATCAAGGTATGAACATTTTAGTAATATTTCAAACAAGGTCTGAACACACACACACACACGCACACACACTCACAAACACTAGCTCACACACTCTCACTTACACTCACTCGTGCACACTCACACGCTCACACACTCTCACTTACACTCACACGTGCACACGCACTCACACACGCACACGCACATGCACGCACGCACACACTTACTTACCATGAATTGATTTACGTGGACCCCGACTTAAACAAGTTGAAAAACTTATTCGGGTGTTACCATTTCGTGGTGAATTGTGCAATCTACTAATAGAGGTATCAATCAATCAATACACACACATCACACTCACCGACACAACAACACTCTCACACAGTTACACACACCCGCGCGCACACTAACACTCACACAGACACAAAGTGCAACAGGGGTGTGGTCAGACATGTGATGACGTCATCATGCAAGTTAGTGATCAACAAAAGAGAAATATTAACAAGAATGATTTTATTTACACAAGCAAATATTTTTAACACTAAAAAATAGTCAAGCACCTTGAAGTATTATCAGTGTAAAAGATGATTTGAATATTATTATTATTATTATTATTATTATTAATATTATGTGATGATGATGATGAAGATGCCGATGACAATGAAGATGATGAAGATGATGATGATGAAGGAGGCTTCCTCCTCCTCCTCCTCACTGACTCTCTCTACTCCTCCTGTCAGTCTCACCCTCAACACCAGGACCACCAGCAGCAGGACCACCAGCAGCAGGAGCAGGAGCAGGACCCGGACCAGGACCAGGACCAGGACCAGGACCAGGACCAGAACAGGAGCATGCTTGGTGCAGTGAAGATGGAAGGCCACGACGCTCCTGATTGGACTTTTTATAACGACGAGGTTACTTTCCTTCTTTTTAGCCTTCTTCTTTCTACTTCTTCTTCTTTCCATTCTTCTGTCTTCTTTTTCTCTTTTCTTCTTCTCTTTCATTCTTCTCTCTTGTCTTCTTTTTTTCTTTCTTCTTCTTTCTTCTTTTTCATTCTTCATTCTTCTTTTTCTTCTTCTCTTTTCATTTTTCATACTTCTTCTTTCTTCTTCCTCCCTTTTCTTTTTCTTTCTTATACTTTCTTAATATATCTTCTTCTTCTTCTTTATTATTTCCTCTTACATCCTTCTTTCTTCTTCTTCTCTTTCATTCTTCTTTCTTCTCCTTCTTTTCTTTTTCTTTCTTCTTATTTCTTCTTCTATTTTCTTTTTCTTTCTTCTTCTTTCTTTTTTTCTTTTTCTTTCTTTTCTTTCTCTTTAATTCATCTTGCTTCTTCTTCTTTTTCTTCTTCTTTGTCTTCTTCTTTCTTTTTCTTATTCTTCTTTCTTTTTCTTGTACCTTTTTCTTTTCTTTCATCTTTCTTTCTTCTTCTTTAATGCCTGTTCTTCCTTCTCCTTCTCCTTCTCCTTCTCCTTCCTCCTTCCTCCTGTCATGTTGACAAAAAGTGTTTGGGTGGGGGGCGGTGGGTGAGGGGGGGTGAAGAAAAGTTGACATTCCGCTGAAAACTGAACTCTGACTTTCGTTTATTTCATTCCACTTTTTCATTCCTTTTCCTAGCTCATGAATAATCATGAATATTAATGATGATGATGATGATGATGAAAGGTCAATTTTTTAATAACAAGAGTTTGTTCTTTTATTTATTTTACATTTTAGAAAAAACCTTTTAATTTCAAGCACCTTCAAATACTTCATTATCATCATCATCATCATCATAATGATGATAATAATGATTATCCTAAAAACATAATTATCATAGAAATACCAATCAAAATAATAATAATAATAATAATAACAATAATAATACATCATTATCATCACATGAATTATGTCTAATTAGTCTTGATTTAATAATATATAAACTATGACGTAATACTAATACCATTAAATGATCTATGACTCTGCCCAAGGACTGGAGTACTGCTTCTGGACCGACTTCTGTACCTATATTGCTGACTGAATGGACTATTGTGAAAAGTCATTGTTTTAATTTCAAACTTTAAAGACCTTAAATAATGAATAATAATATATAATATATAAAATAATAATGCCATTAAATCTTGTATGATATAATATGTATAATAATAATAATACCATCGAATAATTTATGATATAATAATAATGACAATAATACCATAAAATAATGTATGATGTAATAATAATACCATTACATAATCTATGATGTAATAATATTGATAACAATCATACCATTAAATAATATATGTTGTAATAATGATAATAATAATAATAATAATAATAATAATAATAATAAAAATAATATAATTAAATAGTCTATGATGTAATGATGGTGATAATCATACCTTTCAATAATCTATGATGTAATAATGATACTAATATTACCAATACATAATCTATGATTTGATAATGATAATAATAATACCATGAAATAGTTCAAGTTTCATATATTCACACATTTTATCATTTGATATGTAATATACATAATTCAACAATGACGTAGATAATGATAATAGTGAGATGAAATATGACGGATAAGTAATGTTATGATAATAATAATAATAATAATTATAATAATAATAATAATAGTAACATAACAATAAAACAGTGTGAAATAATAAGATTAAGAGGCTTTAAATGTTTCAGAGAATACAAAACATATTTACGTTTTTTGCCATTTGCCATTCATCACTTTTTTAATGATAATAATAACATAATCTGTTTTACTGATAATAATAATAATAATAATATAAAACTTTTAATGATTATAATAAAAATCTTTCATATGATAATCATAACATATTTAGTTTTGATGATAATAACATCATCTTTTCAACGAAAATAATAACATCATATTTTTTAATGATAATAATAACACAATCTTTTTAATGATAATAATAACATAACATTTTAATGATAATGATAACATCATCTTTTTTAATAATAATAATAATAATAAAAATATGTTTCAATGAGGGCTTCACGGTGGCAGAGGCATTAGTGTGTCTGCCTCACAATACGAAGGTCCTGCAGTCCTGGGTTCAAATCCAGGCTCGGGATCTTTCTTTGTGGAGTTTGCATGTTCTCCCCGTGAATGCGTGGGTTCCCTCCGGGTACTCCGGCTTCCTCCCACTTCCAAAGACATGCACCTGGGGATAGGTTGATTGGCAACACTAAATTGGCCCTAGTGTGTGAATGTGAGTGTGAATGGTGTCTGTCTATCTGTGTTGGCCCTGCGATGAGGTGGCGACTTGTCCAGGGTCTACCCTGCCTTCCGCCCGATTGTAGCTGAGATAGGCGCCAGCGCCCCCCGCGACCCCGAACGGGAATAAGCGGCAAAAAATGGATGGATGGATGGAACAACACGTTTTTTTCATAATAATAACATAATCGTTTTAATGATAGTAATAACATAATCTTTTTTATTAATAATAATAACATAATGTTTTTAATGATAGTGATGACATAATATTTTATTCATAATAATAACATAATCTTTTAATGATAAGAATAACTTAATATTTTTATGATAATGAAAACAATATTTTTTAATGATTATGATAACATAATCTTTTTTATGATAATAATAACATAAAAACATTAAAAATATTTGAGATAACAGCAGGACTCAGAGGCTTTAAATGTTTCGGAGAAGACAAAAACGTCCTCATGTTTTTTGCCATTTGCCATTTTTCACTTTTTTCTCTTTTCAGTTTAATATTTAATATGTTCTTATTATCCACATATTGATCATCGTTATCATCACAATATTCAATAATAACATCATTGATTCATATGTATGTATTTCTAAATGATGCAGACGTCGGGAAAGAAACCATTTTACTTCAAACGAATTTGGAAATAAATCTAACCAATGATAAAACAAATATTGAAATACATTTAATAAATGCTCAAAAATAAAAAAAAACGTTTTATTAATTTCTTCCTTGCAGGTCTTTAGAGTAAATATTCCATAAATATCATATCTAATCTTTGTAATCATAATATCTAATTTTTATACATGTTTTATCTCATTTTTATTCAGATCATATCTATTTTTTATTAATATCATATCTCATTTTTATAAATATCACATCTCATTTTTATGAATATCACATATATTTTTATTAAGATTGTATCAAATTTTTATTAATATCATATCTCATTTTCATTATTTGCATATCTCATCTTTATTAGTATCATATCTCATTTTCTATAAATATATCTCAATTGTATTCATATCACATCTCATTTTTATAAAGATCACATCTCATTTTTAAAAATATCATATATAATTTTTATTAATATCGTGCTTCATTTGTATTATATCAGGTTTTTATAAATATCATATCTCCTTTTTATAAATATCACATCTCATTTTTATGAATATCACATATATTTTTATTAAGATTGTATCAATTTTTTACTAATATCATATCTCATTTTCATTATTAGCATATCTCATCTTTATTAGTATCATATCTAATTTTCTATAAATATATCTCAATTGTATTCATATCACATCTAATTTTTATAAAGATCACATCTCATTTTTAAAAATATCATATATAATTTTTATTAATATCGTGCTTCATTTGTATTATATCAGGTTTTTATAAATATCATATCTAATTTTCATAAATATCTTATCTAGTTGTTATAGATATCAATAAATTCGATATCTCTTGTTCATAAACATCAATAAATATCATATTTATGTTTTATAAAAATCTATAAATATCATATTTCGTATTCATAAACATAAATAAATATCATATCTCATGTTCTTAAACATTAATAAATATATCTCATTTTCCTATGCTTGCCTTTTCACGCGCTGCCTGCAAGTCTGTCATACAAAAAAGACAATAAATAAAAATTGTGTTTTGGGTTTTTACATATCGGACTTCTTTTCAATGGTTTATGGAAGTAAAATATTTCAAAGATAAAAAATGTTTTTTCATTATTGTTATTATTAAGTTCAATAATTCTCATACTCGTATCCATAATGATTCATCATTATTACATCATTGTCATCATGTTTTATGTATTGTTTTATTATTTCTTCATCATTCCAAAGACATGCACCTGGGGATAGGTTGATTGGCAACACTAAATTGGCCCTAGTGTGTGAATGTGAGTGTGAATGTTGTCTGTCTATCTGTGTTGGCCCTGCGATGAGGTGGCGATATGTCCAGGGTTTACACCGCCTTCCACCTGAATGCAGCTAAGATAGGCTCCAGAACTCCCCGCGACCCCGAAAGGGACAAGAAGTAGAAAATAGATGGATGGATGGTGTATCATCTTTTATCAACGCCCATTATCTTTGATGATCTGTGTTGGCCCTGCGATGAGGTGGCGACTTGTCCAGGGTGTACCCCGCCTTCCGCCCGATTGTAGCTGAGATAGGCGCCAGCGCCCCCCGCGACCCCGAAAGGAAATAAGCGGTAGAAAATGGATGGATGGATGGACATTTATTATAAACACAAGTTATAATATCATTGATATTTAAATTATTTTCACTTTTCATTACAATTGTTATTTTTTTACTTCTTATCATTATCTTTAAAGGCATTATTATAAACACAATTTATTATTTGTAGTAATATTTGGTATGTAGTTGTTGTATTAATATTTGGTGTGTAGTTATTGTAATAGTATTTGGTATGTAATATTTTTAGTCATACTTGGTATGTAGTTATTGTATTAGTATTTGATATGTAGTATTTGTGGTAATATTTGCTTGGCAGTGATACTTGGTAAGTAGTAAATGGTTGTATTTTGGTAGTATTGGGTTAGTAGTAGGGTGGAGTGGGTGTAGTAGTCCAAAACCAGTAAAGTTGGCACATTGTGTAAATGGTTAATTGAAACAGAATACAATGATTTTATATCAATTGAATAAACTACAAAGATAAGATATTTTTTGTTCGAATTGAGAAACACGGGATTTTTTTGCAAATAATCATTAACTTAGAATTTAATGGCAGCAACACATTGCAAAAAAAGTTGGCCTAAGGGCATTTTTACCACTGTGTTACATGGCCTTTCCTTTTAACAACACTCAGTAAATGTTTGAGAACTGAGGAGACCAATTTTTTTAAGTTTAATTATTTTTCATTCTTGCCTAATGTACAGCTTAAGTTGTTCAACAGTCTCCGTTGTGGTATTTTAGGCTTCATATTACGCACCACATTATCAATGGGAGACAGGTCTGGACTTCAGGCAGACCAGTCTAGTACTCGCACTCTTTTACTATGAAGCCAAGTTGTTGTAACACGTGGCTTGGCATTGTCTTGCAGAAATAAGCAGGGGCGTCCATGATAACGTTGCTTGGATGACAACATATGTTGCTCCAAAACCTGTATGGACCATTCAGCCTTAATGGTGCCTTCACAGATGTGTAAGTTACCCATGCCTTGGTCACTAATACACCCCCATACCATCACAGATGCTGGGTTCTCAACTTTGCGCCTATAACAATAACAATGATATTAGGAACCGTAGATGGTGAAATCCCTAAAAGTATTCCTTGCAATTGCTGGTTGAGAAATGTTGTTCTCAAACAATTTGCTCACACATTTGTTCACAAAGTGGTGACCCTCCCCCCATCCTTGTATGTGAATGACTGAACTTTTAATGAAGCTGCTTTGATACCCAATCATGACACCCACCTGTTCCCAATTAGCCTTTCCACCTGTGGGATGTTCCAAATAAGTGTTTGATGAGCATTCCTAAAGTTTTTTCAGTCTTTTTTGCCACTTGTGCTAGCTTTTTTTAAACATGTTGCAGGCATACAAATGAGCTAATATTTGCAAAAACCAACACATTTTCTTAGTTTGAACATTAAATATCTTGTCTTTGCAGTCTATTCAACTGAATATAATTTGAAAGGAATTTGCAAATCATGGTATTCTGCTTTTATTTACCATTTGCACAACATGCCAACTTCACTGGTTTTAGGTTTTGTATGTGTACTGGTATATGTGGTTAGTGGTATGGCGTAGTGGGTGTAGTAGTATGTGTCCTGGTATATGTGGTTATTGTACCGCAGAGTTTTTCAACCTTTTCTGAGCCAAGGCACATTTTTTTCAGTGAAAAAATCCGGAGGAACACCACCAGCAGAAAACATAATAAAATGAAATGCCATAGCCGATATTGACAGTAAAATCGTTCTCGCAATTGTTGGATATGAATTCAAACCATAACCAACCATGCATCAGTATAGCTCTTGTCTCAAAGTAGGTGTACTGTCACCACCTGTGACATCCCACCATGACTTATTCGTAGCTTTTTGCTGTGTTCCTGTGTAGTGTTTTACTTTTTGTCTCAAGCTCCTATTTTGGTGCCTTTTCCTCTTTTGTTGGTGTTTTCCTGTAGTAATTTCATGTCTTCCTTGAACACTATTCCCCGCACCTAATTTGTTTTCAAGACTATTGAAGCCCTGCGTATGCTAACTTTCTTTGTGGGGACATTGTTGATTGTCATGTCATGTACGGATGTACTTTGTGGACGCAGTCTGCGCCACACGCTGTAAGTCTTTGCTGTCGTCAAGCATTCCGTTTTTGTTTACAAAGGTACATTGCAGCCAGTTTAGTTTTAAATTCGTTTTGCATAGCCATCCCTAAACTTCAATGCATTTTCTTAGCGGCACTCGCCTTTTATTTATTTTTGGTTTGTGTTGGATACCTTTTTACCTATACGCTGCCTCCCGCGTATTGTGATCACGACAACCAATGTTCCCGACATCTACAAAGCAATTAGCTACGCCTGCCACCTACTGATATGGAAGATTATTATACGGTTACTCTGCCGAGCTCGAGACAGCACAGACACTCAACAACAGCACATTTGCAGATTTTAACTATGTATATTAATCTCCAACGGCACGCCAGACTGTATCTCATGGCACACTAGTATGTCGCGACACAGTGGTTGAAAAACTTCTGGTGTAGGGTGTAGTGGGTGTAGTAGTATGTGTACTGGTATATTTGGTTAGTAATAGGGTGTGGTGGGCGTAGCAGTAATGTAAGTACTGGTATGTTTGGTTAGTAGTAGGATGTAGTGCAAGGGTGTCAAACTCTCGCTCACGGGCCAAATTTGGCCCGCCGTGTAATTTAATTTGGCCCCTGAGGCAATATCAAATTAACATTATAGCTGGCCCGCTGTTATTACACAGCAGCAGTGCCGCTGTAACACCGCAATTTCTCACACTTGCCAATCCTCCCGAAGTTCAGTGCCCCTCCCGAAAATCTCCCGGGGCAAGCATTTTCCCGATTTCCACCCGGACAACAATATTGAGGGCGTGCCTTAAAGGCTCTGCCTTTAGCATTACCTACAACCTGTCGTCACGTCCGCATTTCCTCCATACAAACAGCGTGCAGGCCGACTCGCATAATATATGCGGCTATTACACACACATAAGTGAATGCAAGGCATACTTGGCCAACAGCTATACAGGTCCCACTGAGGGTGGCCGTATAAATAACTTTGACACTGTTATAAATATGCGCCACTGTGAACTCACACCAAACAACAATGACAAACACATTTCGGGAGAATATCTGCACTGTAACATAACAAACACAACAGAACAAATACCCAAAACCCCTTGCAGCACTAACTCTTTCGGCATGCTACAATATATTTTGATATTTACCTCAGAAGGCTGCAAATAGAAAAGAGGCATTACATTTGTATTTAAATTGTATATGATATGCCATTGATATTTTTAAATTATTATTATTATTTGAAACTCGATTTTGCATGTCACTATAAAGTTACTGTATATAAATAAGCCTTGCTTGTTTAATGTTCAATGCGAAACTTGTTTGGGTCCCTATTAAAAGGTTAATTTGTTCAACCTTGGCCCGCGGCTTTGTTCAGTTTTAAATTTTGGCCCACTCTGTATTTGAGTTTGACACCCCTGGTGTAGTGGGTGTA
Source organism: Nerophis ophidion (assembly GCF_033978795.1). Lineage (NCBI taxonomy): Eukaryota > Metazoa > Chordata > Actinopteri > Syngnathiformes > Syngnathidae > Nerophis > Nerophis ophidion. The sequence goes on from NC_084613.1 coordinate 31,225,656, forward strand.
GTCGCATGTGTACTGGTATATTTGGTTAGTAGTTGGGAGTCATGGGTGTCGTAGTATGTGTACTGGTATATTTGGTTAGTAATAGGGTGTGGTGGGCTTAGTAGTAGTGTAAGTACTGGTATATTTGGTTAGTAGTAGGGAGTAGTGGGTGTAATCGCATGTGTACTGGTATATTTGGTTAGTATAAGGGTGTGGTGGGCGTAGTAGTAGTGTAAGTACTGGTATATTTGATTAGTACTTGGGTGTAGTGTGTGCAGTAGTATGTGTACTGGTATATTTGGTTAGTAGTTGGGAGTCATGGCTGTCGTAGTATGTGTGCCGGTATACTTGGTTAGTAGTAGGGAGCAGTGGGTGTAGTGTCCACACGGTGGCGCCAACACGTGCTGTTTGACCATTGACCTCCAACAACCGGTAATGTGTCTTCTCAATCAATCAATCAATGATCAATCAATCAATCAATTGATTAATCAATGACTGGCTTGTCACGTCCTGTTTTCCAGGTGTATTCCCCGATGGCGGCGGCGGGTCTTGGGATGGGCGCAGTGTCGAGCTACATGTCAGGCGGCGGTACGGCGTCCACCTCGTTCAATATGTCGTACGGCGGCCCCGGTCTAAGCCCTGCCCCCATTTCGGGGATGGGCCTGTGCAACGGTGCGCTGAGCCCGTCCTGTGTGGGCGCGGCGCCGTCCCAGCAGGCGGCGGCGGCTCTCAACCCTTACAGCGGCACCTGTCCGAGCGTCAACGGCGCGACGGCATACGGCGGAGGAGGCGGCCCCAATAGGGGCCGGGACGGCAAGGCGCTGAGGCGAAGCTACCCGCACGCCAAGCCTCCGTACTCGTACATCTCGCTCATCACCATGGCGATCCAGCAGGCACCCGGCAAGATGCTGACGCTGAGCGAGATCTACCAGTGGATCATGGACCTGTTCCCCTACTACCGACAGAACCAGCAGCGCTGGCAGAACTCCATCCGCCACTCGCTCTCCTTCAACGACTGCTTCGTCAAGGTGTCGCGCTCGCCAGACAAGCCCGGCAAAGGCTCCTACTGGACTCTGCACCCGGACTCCGGCAATATGTTTGAGAACGGCTGCTACCTGCGGCGCCAGAAGCGCTTCAAGTGCAACAAGAAGGTCCGATTGGAGGGCGGGAAGGAGCGAGGGGGCGGAGCCTCTCCCTGCGGGGACACCCTGAAGCCTCACATACTCTCGGACTCCGCCGGCAGAACGGCGCCGCCCTGCTCGGAGCTCAAGATGTCAAGCTCTCAGCTGCTGTCTCCGTTGTGCCTGCCGCCACCGCCGCTGGCGCACCTAACGCACGAGGCCCACATGCACCTAAAGGGCGACGGCCACTACGCCTTCGACCACCCCTTCTCCATCAACAACCTCATGTCATCCGAGCAGCACCACAAACTGGACCTCAAGGCCTACGAGAGCTTGCAGTACTCATCGTACGCCGCGCGCCTGGACCCGCCCGCCCTCGCCGCCAGGTCAGCCGAGGCGCTGGAGGCGTCTTACTATCAGGGGGCGTGTCCTAGGGCGCTCCTCGACACCTCCTAGACCGAAGGGGGCGTGTCCCAGGGCGCGCCTCGACACCTCCCGGACCGCACTTCCTGTCGCGGGCCTCGCGTGCGGCCCGGCTGCGGGACCTCCTGTCAAGGACACAAGCTACTTCCTGTTTGGACTTCCTCGTGCGCGGCTCTGTGCACGCTGCCGCAATGTTGATGTTTGGGGTCTAAGGTTAGCAAAGACTGGAGGGGTCACGACCTCCTGATGTAAAATAGCAATTGTGTGCATGACAAGGAAATGATCATGTTTTAACTTATTCTGCTTTTCAAAATAAAATGACAAGGAAATTATGATGTTTTAACTTATTGTGCTTTTTAAAATAAAATGACAAGGAAATGATCATGTGTGTTAACTTATTCCGCTTTTCAAAATAAAATGACAATGTGGTCATGTTTTAACTTATTCTGTTTTTCAAAATAAAATGACAATATGTTCATTTTTTAACTTATTCTGCTTCTCAAAATAAAATGACAATAGGATCATGTTTTAACTTATTCTGCTTTTCAAAATAAAATTAAAATAGGATCATATTTTAACTTATTCTGCTTTTCAAAATAAAATGACAATATGATTATGTTTTAATTTGTTCTGTTTCTCAAAATAAAAGGACAAGGAAATGATCATGTTTAACTTATTCTGTTTCTCAAAATAAAATGAGAATAGGATCATGTTTTAACTTAACCTGCTATTCAAAATATACTGACAGGGAATTGATCACGTTTTTAACGTATTCTGATATTCAAAATAAAATGACACTACATTCATGTTTAAACTTATTCTGCTTTTCAATATAAAATGAAAAGAAATTTTTTGAGGTTTTAACTTATTCTGCTTTTCAAAATAAAATGACAATAAGATCATCCATCCATCCATCCATTTTCTACCGCTTATTAACTCTGGGGATGCGGGGGGCACTGGTGCCTATCTCAGCTACAATCAGGCGGAAGGCGGGGTACACCCTGGACAAGAAGTTGCCATCTTAAAGGAAAGCCAACACAGATAGACAGACAACAGTCACTCTCACATTCACACACTAGGGCCAATTTAGTGTTGCCAATCAACCTATCCCCAGGTGCGTGTCTTTGGAAGTGGGAAGAAGCCGGAGTACCCGGAGGGAACCCACGCATTCACGGGGAGGACATGCAAACGCCACACAGAAAGATCCCGAGCCCGGGATTGAACCCTGACTACTCAGGACCTTCGTATTGTGAGGGAGACGCACTAACCCCTTTTTCACCGTGAAGTCCCATGTTTTAACTTATTCTGCTATTCAAAATAAAATGACAAGGAAATGATCACGTTTTAACTTATTCCGATTTTCAAAATAAAATGACAATATGTTCATTATTTAGCTTATTCTGCTTTTCAAAATAAAATGCCAAAAACATTTTTCATATTTTAGCTTATTCTGATTTTCAAAATAAAATGACAATATGATCATGTTTTAACTTGTTCTGTTTCTCAAAATAAAATGACAAGGAAATTATCATATTGAACTTATTCTGCTTTTCAAAATAAAATGACAATAAAATCATGTTTTAACTTATTCTGCTTTACAAAGTAAAATGAAAATATGTTCATTTTTTAACTTATTTTGATTTTCAAAATAAAATGACAAAGAAAGGATCATGTTTTTACTTGTTCTGTTTTTTAAGACAAAATTACAACATGATCATGTTTTAACTTATTATGCTTTTCAGAATATAATTACAATAAAAAAAAATATCATGTTTTAACTTATTTTACTTTTCATAGGAAAATGAGGAGGAAAAAACTTGTAACTTAGTCTGCTTTTCAAAATAAAAAGACATGGACATTTTGTTTTAACTTGTTACATACTAGATTTATTGATCTCAAGAAACTTTATTGATCCCACAATATACAAAATGTATTGATCTCAAAAAAACTTTATTGATCTCAATGTACAAAATTTTATGATTTGTAGTTACAAACTGTACTGGTTTCAAGATATAAACTTTATTGATCTCTAGTTATAAACTTTATTGATCTGTAGATACAAACTTTATTCATCCCCTTATTGATCTCTAGTTACAAACTTTATTGATATCAAGATACAAACTTTATTGATCTCTAGTTACAAATGTATTTATCCCCTAATACAAACTTTATTTATCTCAAGATACAAACTTTATTGATCTCAAGATACAAACTTTATTGAACTCAAGAAACGTTATTGATCTCACGATGCAAATTATTGATCTGTAGTTACAAACTTTATTGATCAAGGATACACACTTTATTGATCTCTAGTAACAAACTTTATTTATCTCAACATACAAACTTTATTGGTCTCAAGATACAAACTTTATTGATCTCAAGATACAAACTTTATTGATTCAAGATACAAATTGTATTGATCTTATGATACAAATTTGATTGATCTTTAGATACGAACATTATTGATCTCAAGATACAAACTTTATTGTTATCTAGATACGCACTTTATTCATCTCAATATACAAACTTTTTTGATATCCAAATACAAACTTTATTGATCTCAAGACACAAACTTTTTTTATATCTAGATACAATGTTATGATTTTGAGTTTGTTTGTGCACTTCCTGGTTTGTTCTATCACTATGGTTGCCTATTAGTTCCACCTGTCCCCTGTTTTTGAAGCGCACCTGCCTTGTAATTACGTTCCTTATTTAAGCCTGCCTTTTCCGTTGTATCGATCTCGCTTCCTAGCTTTTGTTGCATGCGACTGGTGACAACGCTGCTTCGTATTCTGGTAAAACCCTGCTTTGTTCTGGCTAGCTTCCACGGTATGCTTTGGTGTTTTTTTAGCTCCCATGCTAGCTCTTTGTTTTTGCCTTTTTGTGCCTAGTGCTAGTTTTCTGTTATTAGTCTGTTTTTGGTTTTAATAAATCAATCATTTCTTACCTTCACGCTGTGTCCGAGCCCGATCTGTATCTTGGAAGAACGCACCATCACCACCGGGGCGGCATGGCGTAGTGGGTAGAGCGGCCGTGCCAGAAACCTGAGGGTTGCAGGTTCACTCCCCGCCTATTGACATCCAAATCGCTGCCATTGTGTCCTTGAGCAGGACGCTTTACCCTTGCCCCCGGTTCCACTCACACTGGTGAATGAATGATGAATGAATGATGAATGAATGATAGGTGGTGGTCGGAGGTGCCGTAGGCGTAAACTGGTAACCACGCTTCCGTCAGTCTACCCCAGGGCAGCTGTGGCTACAGCTGTAGCTTACCACCACCAGGTGTGAATGAATGATGGGTTCCCACTTTTCTCTGAGCGCTTTGAGTATCTAATAATAGAAAAGCTTGATATAAATCTAATCCATTATTATTATTATTATTATTATTATTATTATTATTATTACCATGCCACGCAATCGTCACTTACAAACTATATTGATCTCAAGATACAAACTTTATTGATCTACTTTATTGTTTTCACGATACAAACTATTGATCTCTAGTTACAAACTGTCATGCCTGTGAACCAAGTTTTATGTTTGATCATGTTTTGTTTTGTTTTTTGGTCTCTTGTTTCACGTTTTGCACTTCCTGGTTTTGTTTGTTTCCATAGTAACTCATTAGTTCCCACCTTGTCACGCCCCGTCCCTCAGCTCTCACACCTGTTACTAATTACCACAGCCAGTATTTAAGGATTTTACTTTCTGTCCATCGGTCTGGGAACTTTGCCTTCACGCACACACGCTACCCTTGCTGCACCTCCTTCATGCCCTCGTCCATCGTTCCATGTCATGTAAGTTGTTGTATATAGTTCATAGTTAAAGGCTTTTGTGCTAAGTCCTTTTGTTTATGTCCATAGTTCATTCATGCCGTCGTGCAAGTGTTTTTGTTTTCCTGTTTGTATTTTGTAGCCAAGTTCTGTACCTCCTTGTGAGCGCCCTTGGTTTGTTTAATTTTTTATTAATGTTGATGAGAAGATAAAAACTTTACTGATGGATAAATTACCATGTACCTTAATTCACGCCTGGCTCGTCCTGTAATCCTTCTGCGTCGAAGGAGCAAAATTAATCCACGCCACAGTCCTGACACAAACTTTATTGATATCGAAATACAAACTTTATTGATCTCGAGTTACAAACTTTATTGATCTCAAGATACAACCTTTGTTAATCTTTAGTTAAAAATGTATTGATCCATAAATACAAACTTTCTTGATCTCAAGGTACAAATTGTATTGATCTCTAGATAAAAACGTTATTAATCTCAAGATAAACATTTATTGATCACAAGATACAAATGTTATTGATCTCAAGAAGCGTTATTGATCTCATGATACAAACTATAGATCTTTAGTTACAATTGTTTTTATCTAAAGATACACATTTTATTGAGCTCTAGTTACAAACTTTATTGATATAAAGATACACACTTTATTGATCTCAAGATATAAACTTTATTAATCTCAAGATACAAATTTTGTTGATCTCAAGATACAAGTTTGATTGATCAAACTTTGATACAAGATACATCTCAAGATACAAACATTATTGATCTCAAGATACAAACTTAATTTTTTGCAAATATTAGCTCCTTTGGAATTTGATGCCTGCAACATGTTTCAAAAAACCTGGCACAAGTGGCAAGAAAAAAAGAAAAAGTTGAGGAATGCTCATCAAACACTTATTTGGAACCTCCCACAGGTGAACAGGCTAATTGGGAACAGGTGGGTGCCATGATTGGGTATAAAAGTAGCTTCCATCAAATGCTCAGTCATTCACAAACAAGGATGGGGCGAGGGTCACCACTTGGTTAACAAATGCGTGAGCAAATTGTTGAACAGTTTAAGAACAACATTTTTCAATGAGCTTGTGGGGCGTGAGCCTGCGGATCTGCAGCAAAGATGGATGTGCCAGGACCGGCTTCGAGATTAGCGACGGGTGCGTAGATGACACAGCTGAGAGTGTTTGTCTGATCACCTGTCGGTCTGTTAAAGGCAGCAGTCAGAATGAGAGGAGGGGTTGTTGATGGTCGTTGTTGGTGGATGGCAGAGCAGGTCGAGAGAGAGAGCGAAATTGACGGACAGATCCAAAAGACGTGTGCTGAAAAGCAGCCGAAAAAAATTTCTTCGCTTGCTCTTTCCCCACCTGAGCACACAAATGATTTTTCTGTTGCTTTTCAGCACACGTCTTTTGGATCTGTCCGTCAATTTCGCTTTCTCTCTCGACGTGCTAAAATTTCAGGCCATTTTAAGAGATAGAGAAAATATATCTATCAGGCACTGTATTTGTGTTTTTAATTATCTTATTAACACTGCTTGTAGTTATTTCCTGTTTTTTTTCATTATATTGTAAGTGATTGATATTTTTACCACCGTTTATTGTTATAAATATTTATGAAACCTGTTCTCATGTTTATTTTCTGAGTGACTGATATTTTTTTTACCACTTTTTGCTGTTATAAATATTTATTAAATCTCTTTTTATGTTTATATTGTTAGCGATTTATATTTTTTTACCACTGTTTGTTGTTATATATATTTATGAAACCTCTTTTTATGTTTACATTGTGAATGATTGATATTTTTACCGCTGTATATTGTTATAAATACTTACTAAACCTGTTTTTATTGCCTTCTTGGCCAGGTCACTCTTGCTAAAGAGATTTTAATGTGAATGAGTTTTTTCCTTAGAGGAAAATTCTAGACTGAATGTAAATGCAAATTTTATTGATGAGGAGATACAACTTTGAAGTGTAGAGAAAAGCTCTAATGAGTAGACAAAATTTTGATTAGACAAAAACTTTACTGATATGTAGATAAAAACTATTGGTGTAGACAAAAACTTTGATATGGTGATGAAAACTTTATTGATGGGTACATAAAAAGTTTGATGTGTAAACAAAACTTAATTGGTGTGTATAATAAAACTATTTGTGTAGACAAAAACTTTAATGTGTACATAAAAATGTTGGTGTAAATAAAAAATGAATTGGTGAGGAGATTAAAAAAATGTGAGTGTAGCTAAAAATTATTGATGTGTAGATAAAAAGTGTACTGATATGTAGATCAAACCTTTATTGATGTGTAGATAAAAAGTTTACTATAAAAATGAAAACTGTATTGACGTGTGGATAAAAACTTTGTTGATGAGTGGATACCAACTTTATTGATGAGTAGATTAAAACTTTTTTTAAAAGTTGATAAAAAAAAAATACTTTTTAATGAGTGGAAAAAAAATACTGATGAGTGGATAACATTTTCATTGATGAGTAGATAAAAACTATTGATAAGTAGATAAACACTTTTTTGACGTGTATTTACAGACTTTGATGTGCAACAAAACTTAATTGGTGTGTTTCTAATAATTATTTGTGTAGACAAAAACTTAAATGTGTACATGAAATGTTTGGTGTTAATAAAAATGTAATTGATGAGGAGATTATAAAAATGCAAATGTAGCTAAAAATTATTGATGTGTAGATAAAAAAGGGTACTGATATTTTGATAAAACTTTAATTGATGTGAAGATAAAACGTTTGCTATACAGATAAAAACTTTATTGATGTGTGGAGAAAAAAATTATATTTATGGGTGGATAAAAACTTAATTGAGGACTGGATAGAAACTTTATTGATGAGTGGATAAACACATTATTGATGAGTGGATAAAAACTTTATGGATGAGTAAATAAAAACTTCATTAATAAGTGGATAAACACTTTTTAATGACTAGATAAAAAGGTTTTTGATCTGTGGATAACAACTTTATTGATGTGTGCATAAAAACTTTATTGAGTGGATAAAATATTTTTTGATGAGTGGATAAAAACATTTTGAGCGGATAAAAACTTTATTGATGTGTTAGGCGTTATTGAGTTGATCAAATCTTTATTGGTGAGTGGATAAAAACTTTATTGATAAGTGGGTAAAAAATTGAATAAAGAGTAGATAAACACTTTATTGATGAGTGGATGAACACTTTATTTATGATGGATAAAAACGTTATTTATGAGTGAATAAAAACCCTTTTCATGACTGGAAGAAAATGTATTGATGTTAGATAAATATTGTATTGATAATAAATTATAAATGGGTTGTACTTGTATAGCGCTTTTCTACCTTCAAGGTACTCAAAGCGCTTTAACACTACTTCCACATTTACCCATTCACACACACATTCACACACTGATGGAGGGAGCTGCCATGCAAGGCGCCAACCAGCACCCATCAGGAGCAAGGGTGAAGTGTCTTGCTCAGGACACAACGGACGTGACGAGGTTGGTTCTAGGTGGGATTTGAACCAGTGACCCTCGGGTGTGGATGTGTGGATAAAAACTGTATTGATGAGTGGAAAAAACTTTATTGATATGTGGATAAAAACTTTATTGATTAGTGGAGGAACATTTTATTGATGAGTGGAGGAAAACTGTATTGATGTGTGGGTAAAAACTTTATTGATGATGGATAACAATTTTATTTATGAGTGGATAAAACTCGGTGGATGAATGGATAAAAACTTTATTGATGTGTGGAAGAAAACTTTTTTGATGAGTGGATGAAAACTTTATTGATGGGTGGATAAAAACTTTACTAATTAGCCGATAAAAACTTTATTGATGTGTGGCGAAAAACTTTATTCATGTTTGGATAAAAACTTTGGTACTATGTAGATAAACCCTATATTGATGTGTTGATAGAAACTTTATTGATGATGGATAACAATTTTATTTATGAGTGGATAAAACTCGGTGGATGAATGGATAAAAACTTTATTGATGTGTGGAAGAAAACTTTTTTGATGAGTGGATGAAAACTTTATTGATGGGTGGATAAAAACTTTACTAATTAGCCGATAAAAACTTTATTGATGTGTGGCGAAAAACTTTATTCATGTTTGGATAAAAACTTTGGTACTATGTAGATAAACCCTATATTGATGTGTTGATAGAAACTTTATTGATAAATGAATACAAACTTTATTGATGTATAGATAAAAAACTTTATAGATGAGATGATGAAAAAAATACTGATGAGCGGATAAAACTTTATTGATGAGTGGAAAAACATTTATTAATGAGTAGATAAACACTTTATTAATGTGTGGATAAAACTTTATTCATGACTGGATAAAAACTTTATTGAATAGTGGATATACATTTTATTGATGAGTGGATGAAAAATGTATTAATGAGGAATAAAAACTTTGTTGATGAGAAGATAAAAACTTTACTGATGAGTGGATAAAAACTTTGTAGATTTGTAGATAAATAAATGTATTGATGTGTGGATAAAAACTTCATTGATGAGTGGATAAAAACTTTATTGATGTGTGGATAAAAACTTTTATTGATGATGGATGAAAACTTTGATGATGTGTGGATAAAAACTTGATTGATGGGTAGATAAAAACGTTATTGATGTATGGATAAAAACTTAAAAGATGAGAGGAAACTATTGAGTGGATACATCTTTATTAAAGTGAGTGAATAGCTAACTTTGTTGATGTATGGATAAAAACTTTATTAATGTGTGGCTAAAAACTTTCTTGATGTTTCGGATAGAAACTTTATTGATACGTAGATAAATCTTGAGTGATGTGAGGATAAAAACTTTATTGATGAGTGGATAAAAACTTTATTGATGAGTGGATAAAAACATTATCGATGTGTGGAAGAAAACTCTATTGATGAGTGGATAAAAACTTTTTTGATAAGTGGATAAAAACTTTATTGATGAGTGGATAAAAACTCTATTGGTGATAGATAAAAGCCTTTTCTTTGAGTGGATAAAAACTTTATGGATGAGTGGATAAAAATTTTACTGATGAGTGGATACAAATTGTATTGACGAGTGAATAAGAAGTTTATTGAGGAGTCAAAAAAAACTTTATTGAAGTGTACATGAAAACATTATTGATGAGTGGATTAAAAAATATTGATTAGTGAATAAATCTCAAGGCTGGAAAATCCCTGCACACATAGCAATTATCTTAGAATAATACAGAACTCACATAAGGTTTTTTCTGCAGATTATGCGTTTAATGTATTGCAGCACCAAGCAAACAATCTGAAAGTTCCCATCACATCAATTCCTAGATATGGTCGAAATTATTTAAAGCACACTACGCATAATAAACGCAACATTATTAATATTGCTATTACAGATCATTTCAACAAAACTCCTCAAAACAGCCCACTACCTATAATATGGGCTGTTTAAACATAAGATCATTGTCTCCCAAAATGTTATTAGTTAATGAGGTCATTAGAGATAACAATCTTAACGTCACTGGTCTCAGCGAAACCTGGCTCAAACCAAAGACTTGTTTGCGCTAAATGAGGCATCTCCTCCTAACTATACGAATGCGCATATTGCCCGTCCCCTTAAAAGGGGTGGGGGTCGCACTAATATACAATGAAAACTTTAACCTTACCCCTAATCTAAATAATAAATATAAATCATTTGAGGTGCTTACAAAGAGGTCTCCCGCGACCCCAAAGGGAATAAGCGGTAGGAAATGGGTGGATGGATGGACAATGAGGTCTGTCACACGGCTTCCTCTTTACTTGACTGTTATCTACCGCCCCCCAAGGCCCTATTCGGACTTTATCAGTGAATTCTCTGAATTCGTTGCTGATTTAGTGACGCACACCGACAATATAATCATAATGGGGGACTTTCATATCCATATGAATACCCCATCAGACCCTCTGTGCGTGGCGCTCCAGACTATAATTGATAGCTGTGGTCTTACACAAATAATAAATGAACCCACGCATCACGGTAATACGATACAGTTATGATACTCCCGCATTCTAAAGTAATGTCCAATTATTACATTATAAAATTCCAAGTTCTGACTCATTGTCAACAAGCTAATGATAATAACTGCTTTAACAGCCGCAACATTAAAGCGGCCCAACAATGACTCTTGCTGGCCTACTGCCCTCGGTAATGGCACCATTCCCAAAGTATGTGGGCTCTATTGATAACCTCACTAACAACTTTAACCATGCCCTGCGCGGAACCATTGATAGTATAGCACCGCTAAAGCTAAAAAAGGCCCCTAAAAGGCGTAACCCATGGTTTACAGAAGAAACTAGAGCTCATAAATTATCATTTAAAAAAGCTGGAACGCAAATTTCGCGTGACTAAACTTGAGGTTTTCCATCAAGCATGAGGTGATAGTTTAATAGCTTATAAACGCATGCTTACCTTAGCTAAAGCTAAATATTACTCAAATCTCATCCGCCTCAACAAAAACGATCCTAAATATCTGTTTAGTACAGTAGCATCGCTAACCCACCAAGGGACTCCTCCCAGTAGCTCCAACCACTCGGCAGATGACTTTATGAATTTCTTTAATAAGAAAACTGAACTAATTAGAAAGGAGATTAAAGACAATGCGTCCCAGCTACAACTGGGTTCTATTAACACAGATACGACTGTATATACGGCGGATACTGCCCTCCAAAATAGTTTCTCTCGTTTTAATGAAATAACATTAGGTGAATTGCTTTGGCGTGTAAATGTGATAAAACAAACATGTTGACTTGATTCACTTCCTGGGAAACTTATCAAGGAAATGTTTGTAATATTAGGTCCATCAGTGCTAAATATTATAAACGTATCGCTTTCCTCTGGCACTGTTCCCGTAGCATTCAAAAAAGAGGCTATTCATCCTCTGCTCAAAAGACCTAACTTCGATCCTGACCTCATGGTAAACTTCCGTGGTGTCCACATTTATTTTGGAAATCCTCGAAAAAATTGTTGCACAACAGCTAAATGAACACTTAGCGTCTAACAATCTCTGTGAACCCTTTCAACCCGGTTTCAGGGCAAATCACTCTACGGACACAGCCCTCGCAACAATGACTAATGATCTATTACTAACGATGGATTCTGATGCGTAATCTATGTTCCTGCTTCTTGATTTTAGCACTGCTTTTGATACCGTCAATCATAATATTTTATTGGAGCGTATCAAAACACGTATTGGTATGTCCGACTTAGCCTTTTCTTGACACTCAACTCTACATGCCCCTAAAGCTGACCAACATGCTGGATTGTAGTCAGCTGGAGGCGTGTCTTAATGAAACTAAACAATAGATGTCCGCTAACTTTTTGCAACTCAACGCCAAGAAAACGGAAATGCTGATTATCGGTCCTGCTAGACACCGACCTCTATTTAATAATACCACCTTAACATTTGACAACCAAACAATTACACAAGCCGACTGGGTAAAGAATCTGGGTATTATCTTCGACCCAACTCTGTCGTTTGAGTCACACATTAAGAGTGTTACTAAAACGGCCTTCATTCATCTCCGTAATATCGCTAAAATTCGTTCCATTTTTTCCACTTGCGACGCTGCGATCATTACTCATGCGTTCGTTACGTCTCGTCTCGATTACTGTGATGTATTATTTTCGGGTCTCCCTATGTTTAGCAATAAAAGATTACAGTTGGTACAAAATTGGGCTGCTACACTTTTGACAAGAACAAGAAGGTTTGATCATACTACGCCTACAATGGCTCACCTGCATTGGCTTCCTGTGCACTTAAGATGTGACTTTAAGGTTTTACTATTTACGTATAAAATACTACACAGTCTAGGTCCATCCTATCTTGCCGATTGTATTGTACCCACTCTTGCCAACCCTCCCGGATTTTCCGGGATGCTCCTGAAATTCAGCGCCTCTCCCGAAAACCTCCCGGAAGAAATTTTCTCCCAAAAATCTCCCGAAATTCAGCCCGAGCTGGAAGCCCCACCCCTTCCAGCTCAAAAATGCACAGTTCAAAGCTTGAAAAGGAGGCTTGCAGGCGGATCTGACGGCATTTAAAGTCATTTTTAAAAACGACTGCTAATCGTCCTCCTTTTCGATCGGACGACCACGGAGAATTAAAGTAGGAACACTCCGGAGGCAGAAGTTCATTAAGAGGGGCGGACCCACCGGCTCTTAGCCAAGTTTCCGTCACACAGAGCAATTTAAGTCGGCAGGAAGTGAAGAAATCCTTCAGGATAAACGTTTTGTTTGTCAAAGATCTTGCGTTCACAAGACCAAACCTGGCGGGGGACAGCACGTCCAGGTGGGGCCCGACACACAGCCTGCAGGTGGCGGGGGAGAGGACGACAGAGACGAAAATAGATGCAAACAACACAAAAACGAACAGAGCTGACAGCGGGAGACGCCAGGCCAAAGCACATACTGGCGTACTTCTGGAAACTCGGAAGTGACGTTACTCAAATAGTTAAAGGTAAGTGTTGTTGTTGGTTTTTTTTAGTAACCATCAAGCACAGTACAGTTAGTAAAACAACTGTGTTTTCATTAATGTGTATTTGATAGGTGCCGTCTGAAATTCAACTATTTATTTTATTTATATATTTAATAAAATAAATATATATAGCTAGAATTCAATGTATTTCATACAAATTGTTTATATATCAATGATGAAATATTAACATTGCAACACATGTCAATACGGTCTTTTTAGTTTACTAAATTGCAGTTTTAAATTTCCTGGGAGTTTTTTATTGAAAAGGTCGCGTAATGATGATGTGTACGCTTGACATCACGGGCTGTTAGGAATATGAGCGCTGCACGCACACACAGCTAAAAGTCGTCTGCTTTAACGGCATAATTACACAGTATTTTGGAGATCTGTGTTGCTGAATATGGAGTTGGGAAGCTTTAGCTTTTAGCCACACAAACACACGGTGATTCCTTGTTTAAAATTCATGGAGGTGAAACTTTACTATGAATCAGAGCGGACATGGATCCCAACCGAATGTCAACCAGCAGGTTTCGGTGAGAAAATTGTGGCAAAAAGTCGCTTTTTACCGGATATCAGCTGAGCTTGTGCCGCCCATACAGCTGCCGTCGACTTCCCTGAAGTCGACGGCACTCGTGGACACACACCTCCGACTATCAGTTACTGTTAAACTCACTAAAACACTAGCAGCACAATAGAAAGATAAGGGATTTTCCAGAATTATCTGAGCAAATGTCTCTAAAAACATCTGAATCCATCTCAATGCAATCGCGTTTTTTTTTTTTTTTTTTCTAGTCCGTCGCTGTCAATATCCTCAAACACAAATCTTTCATCCTCACTCAAATTAATGGGGAAATTGTTGTTTTCTCAGTCCAAATAGCACTTTTTGTTGGAGGCTCCCATTAAAAACAATGTGAATAAGTGAGGAGCCCCCACACTTGTGACGTCATCGTCTGCGACTTCCAGTAGAGGCAGGGCTTTTCTCTTAACACCGAAAGTTGCGAACTTTATCGTGGATGTTCTCTACTAAATCCTTTCAGCAAAAAATATGGCAATATCGCGAAATGATCAAGTATGACACATAGAATGGACCTGCTATCCCCCTTTAATTAAGAAAATCTCATTTCAGTAGGCCTTTAAAGTTCAAACTGAGAACATTTTTTTTTTTTTCAAATAAGCATTAACCTTAGAATTTGATGCCAGCAACACGTGACAAAGAAGTTGGGAAAGGTGGCAATAAATACTGATAAAGTTGAGAAATTCTCATCAAACACTTATTTGGAACATCCCACAGGTGTGCAGGCTAATTGGGAACAGGTGGGTGCCATAATTGGATATAAAAGCAGCTTCCATGAACTGCTAAGTAATTCACAAACAAGGATGGGGCGAGGGTCACCAATTTGTAAGCAAATTGTCGAACTGTTTTGGAACAACATTTCTCAACGAGCTATTGCAAGGAATTTAGGGATTTTACCATCTACGGTCCGTAAAATCATCAAAAAGTTCAGAGAATCTGGAGAAATCACTGCACGTAAGCGATGATTTTACGGACCGTTGATCCCTCAGGCGGCACTGCATCAAAAACCGACATCAGTGTGTAAAGGATATCACCACATGGGCTCAGGAACACTTCATAAAACCACTGTCAGTAACTACAGTTGGTTGGTACATATGTAAGTGCAAGTTAAAACTCTACAATGCAAAGCGAAAGCCATTTATCAACAACAACAAACGAACACCGCCGGCTTCGCTGGGCTCGAGCTCATCTAAGATGGACTGATGCAAAGTGGAAATGTGTTTTGTGGTCTGACGAGTCCACATTTCAAATTATATTTGGAAACTGTGTCCTCCGGAACAAAGAGGAAAATAACCATCCTGATTGTTATAGGCGCAAAGTTCAAAAGCCAGCATCTGTGATGGTATGGGGGTATATTAGTGCCCAAGACATGGGTAACTTACACATCTGTGAAGGCACCATTAATGCTTTAAGGTGACTTTAAGGTTTTACTACTTACGTATAAAAAACTACACAATCTAGCTCCATCCTATCTTGCCGATTGTATTGTACCATATGTCCCGGCAAGAAATCTGCGTTCAAAGGACTCCGGCTTATTAGTGATTCCCAAAGCCCAAAAAAAGTCTGCGGGCTATAGAGCGTTTTCATTTCGGGCTCCAGTACTCTGGAATGCCCTCCCGGTAACAGTTCGAGATGCCACCTCAGTAGAAGCATTTAAGTCTCACCTTAAAACTCATTTGTATACTCTAGCCTTTAAATAGACTCCCTTTTTAGACGAGTTGATCTGCCGTTTCTTTTCTTTTCTCCTATGTCCCACTTTCCCTTGTGGAGGGGGTCCGGTCCGATCCGGTGGCCATGTACTGCTTGCCTGTGTATCGGCTGGGGACAGCTCTGCGCTGCTGATCCGCCTCCGCTTAGGATGGTTTCCTGCTGGCTCTGCTGTGAACGGGACTCTCGCTGCTGTGTTGGATCCGCTTTGGATCCATTATTAATTGAACTTTCACAGTGTCATGTTAGACCCGCTCGACATCCATTGCTTTCGTCCTCTCCAAGGTTCTCATAGTCATCATTGTCACCGACGTCCCACTGGGTGTGAGTTTTCCTTGCCCTTATGTGCGCCTACCGAGGATGTCGTAGTGGTTTGTGTTGTGGTTTGTGCAGCCCTTTGAGACGCTAGTGATTTAGGGCTATATAAGTAAACATTGATTGATTGATTGAATGCTGAATGGTCCATACAGGTTTTGGAGCAACATATGTTGTCATCTAAGCAATGTTATCATGGAAGCCCCTGCTTATTTCAGCAAGACAATGCCAAGCCACGTGTTACAACAGCGTGGTTTCATGGTAAAAGAGTTCGGGTACTTTCCCGGCACGCCTGCAGTCCAGACCTGTCTCCCATCGAAAATGTGTGACGCATTATGAAGCATAAAATACGACAGCGGAGACCCCAGACTGTTGAACGACTGAAGCTCTACATAAAACAAGAATGGGAAAGAATTCCACTTTCAAAGCTTCAACAATTAGTTTCCTCAGTTCCCAAACATTTATTGAGTGTTGTTAAAAGAAAAGGTGATGTAACACAGTGGTGAACATGCCCTTTCCCAACTATTTTGGCACGTGTTGCAGTCATGAAATTCTAAGTTAATTATTATTTGCAAAAAAAATATAAAGTTTATGAGTTTGAACATCATTGTAGTGCATTCAACTGAATAGGGGTTGAAAAGGATTTGCAAATCATTGTATTCCGTTTATATTTACATCTAACACAATTTCCCAACTCATATGGAAACAGGGTTTGTATGTATATTCAAACCCCATTTGTATATACATATATATACATATATATGTATATATATGTATATACATATACATATACATATATATATATATATATATATATATATATATATATATATATATATATATATGTATATAAAATATATATGAAATACTTGAGTTGGTGAATTGGCTGTAAATATAGTCCTCCCCCCTTAACCACGCCCCACCCCGACCACGCCCCCCACCTCCCGAAATCGGAGGTCTGAAGGTTCACAAGTATGATTGTACCATATGTCCCGGCAAGAAATCTGCGTTCAAAGAACTCCGGCTTATTAGTGATTCCCAGAGCCCAAAAAAAGTCTGCAGGTTACAGAGCGTTTTCTATTTGGGCTCCAGTACTCTGGAATGCCCTCCCGGTAACAGTTAGAGATGCTACCTCAGTAGAAGCATTTAAGTCCCATCTTGATACTAATTTGTATACTCTAGCCTTTAAACAAAACCCCTTTTTAGACCAGTTGATCTCCCATTTGTTTCCTTTTCTGTTCTTCCCCCCTCGCCATTGTGGAGGGAGGGGGGGCAGGTCCGGTGGCCATGGAAGAAGTGCTGGCTGTCCAGAGTCGAGACCCGGGGTGGACCGCACGCCTGTGCATCGGTTGGGGACATCTCTGCACCGCTGACCCGTCTCCGCTCGGGATGGTCTCCTGCTGGCCCCACTATGGACTGGACTCTCACTATTATGTTAGAGCCACTACGGACTGGACTTTCACAATTTTATGCTAGACCCACTCGACGTCCATTGCATCTGGTCTCCCCTAAAGGGGGTGAGTCACCCACATCTGCGGTCCTCGCCAAGGTTTCTCATAGTCATTCATATTGACATCCCACTGGGTTGTGAGTTTTTCCTTGGCCTCATGTGGGATCTTAACCGGTGGATGTCGTTGTGGCTTGTGCAGCCCTTTGAGACGGTTGTGATTTAGAGCTATATAAACAAACAAGAAGATAAATCTTTACTGATGAGTGGCTAAAAACTTTGATCAGTGGATAAAAACTTTATTGATTTGTAGATAAAAATTGTATTGTTGAGTGGATAAAAAATGTATTGATGAGTGGATAAAAACGTTATTTTGATGAGTGAATATAAACTTTATTGATGTGTGGATAAAAACGTTTTTGATGTGTGGATAAAAACTTTATTGATGAGTGGATAAAAACTTTATCAATGAGTGAATAAAAACTATATTGATGACTGGGTAAAAACGTTATTAATGTCTTCGTAAAAACTCTATTGATGAGTAAATGAAAACTTTATCGATGAGTGGGTAAAAACTTTATTGATAAGTTGATAAATACGGCATTGATACGTAGATAAAAACTAATGATGTGTGGATAAAGAGTTTATTGATGAGGGCATAAACAACTTCATTGAAGGGTAGATACAAACTTTATCAATGTGTGGATGAAAACTTTATAAATGTGTGGATAAAAAGTTTATTGATGAGTGGATAAAAACTTTATTGATGTGTGGACAAAAACTTTATTTACTTATGGATGAAAACTTTATTAACGAGTAGATTAAAACATTATTAAATTTGTGGATAAAAAATGTTATTGATGTGTAGATAAAAAACGTTTTTAACGAGGGAATACAAATTTATTGATATTGAGATATAAACTGTATTGTTGTGTGGATTGAAACTACTGATCAGTGGATAAAAACCTGATTGATGAGTGGACGAAAACTTTATTGATGTATAAATGAAAACTTTTTTATGAGTATATAGCAACTTTATTGATTTCTAGATACAATTTATATTGATGAGTGGATAAAAACTTTATTGATGAGTGAATAAAATCTTTAGTGGTGTATAAATAAAAACTTTATTGAAGAGTGAATTGAAACTGTATTGATGAGTGCATAAAAACTGTACTGATGAGTGGTTAAAAACATTATTGATGAATTGATAAAAATAAAAATAAACTTTATTAATGAGTGGATTAAAACATTTCTGATGCCTGAATAAAATCTTATTCATTATGGATAAAAACTTTATTGATGATTGGATAACCCATTTATTGATGAGTGGATAAAACAATTTACTGATCATAGATCAAAACTTATTCATGATGGATGAAAAACTTTATCGATGATTGGATGAAAAATGTATTGATGAGTGGATAGGAAATGTATTGATGATTAATCAAAACTTAATTGATGAGTGGATTAAAACTTAAAAGATGATTGAATAAAAACATTATTGATGTATAGAAAAACCCTTTATTGATGTGTGGCTAAAAACTTTATTGATGTTTGGATAAAAAACTTTATTGATATGTAGATACAAACTTGATTGATGTGTGAATAAAAAGTTTATTGATGACTACATACACACTTTGTGGATGACTGGATAAAAACTTTATTCATGATGGATAAAAAACTATCGATGAGTGGATGAAATATTTGTTGATGAGTGTATGAAAATATTATTGATGAGCGGATACAAATTGTATTGATGTGTATAGAAACTTTATGGATGAATGGATAAAAATTTTATTGAGTGGATAATAACTTTATTGATGAGTGGATAAAAACGTTATTGAGTGGATAAAAACTTCATTAATGAGTGGATAAATGTCATGATCCGTTACCCGAGGCATGGCATGATTTATGTTTGTTAGTTTTTCTCTTTTAGTCTGTTTCCTGGGTGCACCCTCTTTCCCTGTTTTCTGTTGGTTTTCATGGGCACTGATTCTCCTCACCTGTCTTAGTTTTGCAATTAGTGTTCCACCAGGTGTTTTGGTTAATCACAAGTGAATAGTTTCCTGTCGCCCAGCAGTAGTTGCTGGGTCAATGGTGGCTATAGGCAACATTTACGTTCTCCTGGTTTCTGTCCTTGCTGTAGTGATTTTGTACACCGTAGCATTCCTCGTTTTTCACCCTTGGTGAGGTTTTGTGTTGGGTTTTTTTAGCTCCACGCTTGCTAGTATCCTCAATTTTGTATTTTTGTCCTGCGTTTTATTTATTAAAAAGATTTCGTCTTACCTCCACGCTACTCCTGCTTGTCTTCTGTATTGGAAGGAATGCTACCAGCGCAGCTATGCGCCCCAGAAGACGTAACAGATAAAAACGTCATTGATATATGAATAAAATCTTTATTGATGAATGAATTGAAACTGTATTGATGTGTGCATAAAAACTTTATTGATGAGTGGATGAACACATTATTGATGAGTCGATAAAAACTTTATTGATGCATGAATAAAAAACTCATTCATGATGGATGAAAAACTTTATTGGTGATTTGATAAAAATGTATTGATGAGTGGATAAAAAAATGCATTGATGATAGATAAATACTTTGTTAATGAATTGATAAAAAAAGGTTTACTGATGAGTGGATTACAACTTTAAAGATTAGTGAATACAAACTTTATTAACGTAAAAATTAAAAATGTATTGATGTTTGGATAGAAACTTTATTGATATGTAGATGAAAAACTTGGTTGAAGTGTGGATAAAAACGTTATTGATGGCTAGATACAAACTTTATTTGTGATGGATAAAAACGATCAATGAGTGGATGAAATGTTTATTGATGAGTAGATTGAAAAAAACTATTGTTTAGTGGATAAAAAGTGTGTAAATGTGTGGATAGAAACAGTATTGATGAGTGGATAAAAACTTTCTTGAGTGGATGAAAACATTATTGATGAGTGAATAAAAACATTTTTGAGTGGTTAAAAACTTTATTGATAAGTGGAAACAATATTAATGGGTAGATAAAAAACTGTATTGATGTTCGGATAAAAACTTTATTTATGATGGATAAAAATTTTATTGAAGAGTGTATAAAAACGTTATTGATGAGTGGATAAAAAATGTATTGATGATGGATAAAAACTTTAATTATGAGTGAATTAAAACTTTACTGATGAGTGGACAAAAACTTAAATGAATAGTTAAAAACTTTATTGATGTGTAGATAAAAGTTGTATTGATGTGTGGATAAAAACTTTATTGATTAGTGGATACGAATTTATTGATGAGTGGATGAAAAATATATTGATCATGGATACAACATTTTATTGATGATGAGATAAAAATTGTACTGATGTGTGGATACAAACTTTTTTGATGAGTTGATAAAAAACTTTATTGATGAGTGGATAAAAACGTTATTGATGAGTGAATAAAAACTTGATTGATGTGTGGATAAAAACGTTTTTGATGTGTGGATAAAAACTTTATTAATGAGTGGCTAGAAACTTTTTTGATGACTGGATGAAAACTTAATTGTTGTCTTGATAAAAACTCTATTGATGAGTAAATGAAAATGTTATCGTTGAGTGGGTAAAAACTTTATTGATATGTTGGTGGAAACTTTATTGATGAGTGGATAGCAAGTTTTTTGATAATTGGATGAAAATTGTATCAATGAGTGGATAAAAACTTTATTGATTTAGTGGATAAATGATGAGTGAATGAAAATGTTATTGATGAGTGGATAAAAACTTTTTAGCTGTGTGGATAAAAGGCTTACTTATGAGTGGATACACATTTTATTGATGAATGGATGAAAACTTTATTGATGAGTGGAAAAAAACTTGTTGAATGGATGGATAAAAACTTTATTGATAATCCAGCCATTAATTTTCTACCGCTTGTCACGTTCGGGGTGGCGGGGGGTCACTGGACAAGTCGCCACCTCATCGCAGGGCCAACACAGATAGAGAGACAACATTCACACTCACATTCACACACTAGGGCCAATTTAGTGTTGCCAATCAACCTGTCCTCATCTGCATGTTTTGGGAGGTGGGAGGAAGCCGGAAACCTGGAGGGAACCCACGCAGTCACGGGGAGAACATGCAAACTCCACACAGAAAGATCCCGAGCCTGGGATTGAACCCAGGACAACTCAGGACCTTCGTATTGTGAGGCACATGCACTTACCTCTGTTGCACCATGATTAGTGGATACAAATTGTATTGAGGAGTGGATGAAAACTTAGTGATGAGTGGAAAAAAACTTTATAGAAGTGTAAATAAAAACTTTATTGATGAGTAGATAAAAACGTTATTAATAAGTGGATAAAAAAAAACTTTTTTATGAGTGAATAAAAACGTGTTAGATGAGTGGATAAAAACTTCATGAATGAATGAATACAAACTTTTTTGATTGGTGGATACAAATTGTATTGATGAGTGGATAAAAACATTGTTGATAAGTAGATAAAACTTTACTAATAAGTGGATAAAAAACTTTATTGATGTATGGATAAAAACATGATTGATGTGTGGATAAAATCATTATTGATGAGTGGATAAAGACTTTTTTAATGATGGCTAAAAACCTTGTTATTGAGTGTATAAAAACGATTGATTTGTGGATAAAAACTTTATTGCCGAGTGGATGAAATCTTTATTGATGTGTATAAAACCGTTACTGATTTGTGGACAAAATCTTAATTAATGTGTGGATAAAAATGTTATTGATGAGAAGGGAAAAAAATTAATTGATGTGTGGATAAAAACTTTATTGGTGTGTGGACAAAAACTTTATTAGTGTGTGGATAAAAACTTCATTAATGAGTGGATACAAAATTTAATTGATGCGTGGATAAAAAATATACTGATCAGTGGATAAAAACTTTATTAATAAGTGGATAAAAACTTTATTAACGTGTAAATAAAAACTTGATTGATGAGTGGATAACAACTTTATTACGTGCAGATAAAAACATTATTGATAAGTGGATAAAAAATGTATTAGAGTGTAGATCAAAACTATGATTAGTGGATAAAAACGTTATTACGTGTAGATAAAACATTTTTATTAATTTGTGAATATAAACTTTATTGAGGATTTGATAAAAACTTTATTGATGAGTGGATAAAAAATTTGATGTGTGGACAAAAACTTTAGTAACGTGTGGATATTATTATTTTTTTGATGAGTGAATAAAAACTTGTAAGATGAGTGGATAACAACTTCATTGATGTATAGATAAAAAACTTTATTGATGAGTGGATACAAATGTTATTGATGAGTGGATAAAAACTTGATTGATGTGTATAAAAACGTTACTCATTTGTGGACAAAATCTTAATTAACGTGTGGAAGAAGACGTTATTGATAAGTGGACAGCAACTTTGTTGATGTGTGGATTAAAACTTTATGGACGAGTGGATGAAAATGTTATTGATTTATAAATAAAAAACTTAATTGACTTGATTAATGTGGGGATTAACATTGTATTGATGTATAAATAAAAACTTTATTGGTATGTAGACAAAACTTTATTAATGTGTAGATCAAAAGTTTATTGATGAAATGATGAAAACTTTATTGATGAGTGGATAACAAGTTTTTTGATAATTGGATAAAAACTTTATTGATGGATTAAAACTTTATATTTGAATGAAAAAAAAACCTAAATGATGAGTGGATTAAAATGTTTTTGATGAGAAGATAAAAACTTTATTGATGAGTGAATAACAGCTTTATTAAAGTGTAGATAAAAACTATGAGTGGATAAAAACGTTACTAACATGTAGATTAAAAACTTTATTAATGTGTGAATATAAACTTTATTGATGATACGATAAAAACTTTATTGAGTGGACAAAAACTTTAGGAACATGTGGATATAAATTTTATTGATGAGTGGATAAAACTTTATTGATAAGTGGACAAAAACTTTATTGATGTATAGATAAAACCTTTATTGATGAGTGGATACAAACTTTATTGATAAGTAGATAAAAAAATATTGATGAATGAATTAAAAACTTTATTGATGAGTTGATAAAAACTTTTTTGATTTTGTTGATAAAAACTTAATTGATGAGTATATATAAACACTTTTTTGATTTTGTTGATAAAAACTTGATTGATGAGTATATATAAAAACTTTATTGATGTGTGGATAAAAGCGTTGTAGATCTCCAGGATACGTGAGCGTTAAAAAGCCAACATATGGTGGGGGTGAAGCTGTTGACTGGCACCAAATGAAGCCCCCACTTGTTGGGAAAGCCAACCTTCTGGAGGAAAAGACTTTGAAAGCGCTGAGAGGCACCAGGGGGCCACTGGGGGTCTTTTGATGAGGACTGGAATTAATGACGTGCAATAAGACAACAATCCCACTATTGTGCAATCTCTAAGACCTCCTTTCACAATAAGAGCACGAGAGCACCCAAAAGAGAGAACGGGGTGGGCGGGGATAAGCACCTGCTTGAAAAAAAGATGGTCTTTGTTGGCCAGATGGACTGTCAATCACAGGAGCTGACATCAAAGTGCAAAATCAACACAACACAAACCACCCACTGGATGGCTAAGCTCAGCCACCAGTTCTTTAAGGAAGCATTCTAGTACCTCTTCATCAACTTCTTCATCACCTTTTTCCTCAAGTTCTTCATCAAGTTTGTCATCATCTTCTTCATCAATACCTTCTACATCAGGTTCTTTGTCATGTTATTCTAAAGTTCTTTATCATCTTCTTCATCGCCTTCTTCATCAAGTTCTTCATCAAGTTTGTCATCATCTTCTTCATCACCTTCTTTATCAATACCTTCTAAATCTGGTTCTTTGTCATGTTATTTAAAAGTTTTTCATCATCTTCTTCATCAGGTTTTTCATCATCTTCTTCATCAGGTTCTTCATCATGTTCTTCATTATCTTCTTCACCAGGTTCCTGACCAGGTTTTTCATCAAGTTTTCCATCAGGTTCTTCATCGGGTTCTTTGTCAAGTTATTCTAAAATTCTATATCATATTCTTCATCAACTTCTTTTTCAGGTTCTTTGTCAATTTCTTCTAAAGTTCTTCTTCAAATTAGTCTTAAGTTCTTCATCAGGTTCTTTATCAAGTTCTTCACCAGGTTCTTTATCAGGTACTGCCTCAAGTTCTTCATCATTTTCTTCATCGCCTTCTTATTCATTACGTTCTTCATCACCTTGTTCATCGCTTTCTTCATCAGGTTCTTCATCATCACCTTTTCATCAAGTTCTTCATAATCTTTCTCAAGTTCTTCATCATCTTCTTCATTACCTTCTTCATCAAGTACTGTACTTCAACAAGTTCTTCATCTTCTTCATCATCTTCTTATTCAGGTTCCTTTTCAGGTTCTTCATTAAGTTATTCATCAGATTATTCATTATCTTCTTCATCACCTTCTTCATGTTCTTAATCAGGTTCTTCATCATCTTCTTCACTTTCTTAATCATCTTCTTCATCATGTTCTTCATTAAGTTCGTTATCGGCTACTTTATCGCCTTCTTCATCAGGTTCTTCATAAAGTTCTTCATCACCTTTTTCATCAGGGTTTTGATCAGGTTCTTCATCACCTTCTTCATGGAGTACTACATCAGGTTCCTCCTCAAGTTATTTTAAAGTTCTCCATCGGGTTCTTCATCACATTCTTCATCACTTTCGTCTTCACCAGGTTTCTTAACAGTTTCTTCATCAAGTTCTTCTTAATGTACTTGTCATTCCTGTTAATATGGTTTTATGTTTGATCATGTTTTGTTTTGTTTTCTGGATTCTTCTTGCGTTTGCACTTTCTGGTTTTTGTTTGTTTCCATGCCAACCCATTAGTTTCCACCTGGTCCCCCTAGTCACGCCCCAATCCTCAGCCTCTCACACCTGTTACTAATTACCACAGACAGTATTTAAGGATTTTACTATCTGTGCATCAGTCTGGGAACTTTGCATGTGCTTGCCTTCATGTCTTCATGCACACACGCTACCCTTGCTGCATCTCCTTCATGCCCTCTTCCATAGATTCATGTCATGTAAGTTGCTGTATATAGTTCATAGTTTAATGCTTTTGTGCTAAGTCCTTTTGTTTATGTCCATAGTTCATTCATTCCATCGTGCAAGTGTTTTTGTTTTCCTGTTTGTATGTTTGTAGCCAAGTTCTGTACCTCCCTGTCAGCGCCCTTAGTTTGTTTATTTTTTATTAAAGTGTTTAAATAAACAAACATGCACTTACACTCGTGTCTGGCTCATGCCAATCATCCTTTGCGTGGAAGAAGCAAAACCAATCAATGTCCTGGTGTGACAGTACTTCATCACCTTCATTTTTTTCCATCAGATTCCTTATCAGGTAAATCATCAATTTCTTTATCACCTTTTCTATAAAGTTCTTAATCTGTTTTTTAATATATCTACTGTCTACAACTAAGGAGGCAGTCGTGTCCAGCTAAGTAGACGGTCGTGTCCAACTAAGTAGACAGTCGAGTCCAGCCAAGTAGACGGTCGTGAACAACTAAGTAGATAGTCGTTAACAAATAGGTAGACGGTTGTGTCCAACTAAGTGGACGGTCGAGTCCAGCCAAGTAGACGGTCGTTAATAACTAAGTAGACGGATGTGAACAACTAAGTAGACAGTTGTTAGCAACTAGGTAGACGGTCGTGTCCAACTAAGTAGACAGTCGTGTCTAGTCAAGTAGACAGTCATGTCCAACTAAGTGGACGATCGTGAACAACAAAGCAGACAGTTGTAAACAACTAACTAGACGGTCGTGTCCAGCTAAGTAGACGGTCGTGTCCAACTAAGTAGACGGTCATGAACAACTAACTAGACGGGCGTGTCCAGCTAACTAGATGGTCGTGTCCAGCTAAGTAGACGGTCATGAACAACTAACTAGACGGTCGTGTCCAGCTAACTAGATGGTCGTGTCCAGCTAAGTAGACGGTCGTGTCCAATTAAGTAGACTGTCGTGAACAACTAACTAGGCAGTCGTGTCCAGCTAAGTAGACAGTCGTTTCCAACTTAGTAGACGGTCGTGAACAGCTAACTAGACGGTCGTGTCCAGCTAACTAGACGGTCGTGTCCAGCTAAGTAGACGGTCATGTCCAACTAACTAGACGGTCGTGTCCAACTAACTAGACGGTCGTGTCCAACTAACTAGACGATCGTGTTCAGCTAAGTAGACGGTCGTGTCCAACTAAGTAGACAGTCCTGAACAACTAACTAGACGGTCGTGTCCAACTAACTAAACGGTCGTGTCCAACTAAGTAGATTGTCGTGAACATCTAACTAGACGGTCGTGTCCAACTAAGTAAATGCTCGTGTCCAACTAAGTAGACTGTCGTGAAAAATAACTAGACGGTCGTGTCCAGCTAAGTAGACGGTCGTGTCCAACTAACAAGACGGTCGTGTCCAACTAACTATAAGGTTGTGTCCAAATACCTAGACGGTCGTGTCCAGCTAACTAGACGGTCGTGTCCAGCTAAGTAGACGGTCGTGTCCAACTAACTAGACGGTCGTGTCCAGCTAACTAGACGGTCGTGTCCAGCTAAGTAGACGGTCGTGTCCAACTAACTAGACGGTCGTGTCCAGCTAAGTAGACGGTCGTGTCCAACTAAGTAGACAGTCCTGAACAACTAACTAGACGGTTGTGTCCAACTAACTAGACGGTCGTGTTCAGCTAAGTAGACGGTCGTGTCCAACTAAGTAGACAGTCCTGAACAACTAACTAGACGGTCGTGTCCAACTAACTAAACGGTCGTGTCCAACTAAGTAGATTGTCGTGAACATCTAACTAGACGGTCGTGTCCAACTAAGTAAATGCTCGTGTCCAACTAAGTAGACTGTCGTGAAAAATAACTAGACGGTCGTGTCCAGCTAAGTAGACGGTCGTGTCCAACTAACAAGACGGTCGTGTCCAACTAACTAGAAGGTTGTGTCCAAATACCTAGACGGTCGTGTCCAGCTAACTAGACGGTCGTGTCCAGCTAAGTAGACGGTCGTGTCCAACTAACTAGACGGTCGTGTCCAGCTAACTAGACGGTCGTGTCCAGCTAAGCAGACGGTCGTGTCCAACTAACTAGACGGTCGTGTCCAGCTAAGTAGACGGTCGTGTCCAACTAACTAGACGGTCGTGTCCAGCTAACTAGACGGTCGTGTCCAACTAACTAGACGGTCATGTCCAGCTAAGTAGACGATCGTGTCCAACTAACTAGACGGTTGTGTCCAACTAACTAGACGGTCGTGTCCAGCTAAGTAGACGGTCGTGAAAAACTAAGTAGACAGTCGAGTCCAACTAAGTAGACGGTCGTTAACAACTAAGTAGACGTTAGTGTCCAACTAAATAGACGATCGTGAACAACTAACTAGACGGTCATGTCCAATTAAGAGGACGATCATGAACAACTAAGCAGATGGTTGTGAACAACTAACTAGACGGTCGTATCCAGCTAAGTAGATGCTTGTGTCCAACTAAGTAGACGGTCGTGTCCAACTAAGTAGACGGTCATGAACAACTAACTAGACGGTCGTGTCCAGCTAAGTAGATGTTCGTGTCCTACTAAGTGGACGGTCGTGAACAACTAACTTGACGGTCGTGATCAAGTAAGTAGACAGTCGTGTCCAACTAAGTAGATGGTCGTGAACAGCTAAGTACACGGTCATGAACAACTAAGTAGACAGTCATGAACAACTAACTAAACGGTCGTGTCCAGCTAAGTAGACGGTCGTTAACAACTAAGTAGACGGTCGTGTCCAACTAAGTAGACGGTCGTGAACAAATAAGTAGACAGTAGTGGACAACTAAGTAGATGGTCCTGAACAACTAAGTACACGGTCATGAATAACTAAGTATACAGTTGTGTCCAACTAAGTAGATTAGTCGTTAACAACTAAGTAGACTGTCGTGAACAACTAAGTACATGGTCATGAACAACCAAGTAGATAGTTGTGTCCAACTAAGTACACGGTCATGAACAACCAAGTAGACAGTTGTGTCCAACTAAGTAGATAGTCGTTAACAACTAAGTAGACGGTTGTTAACAACTAAGTAGACAGTAGTGGACAACTAAGTAGATGGTCGTGAACAACTAAGTACACGGTCATGAACAACCAAGTAGACAGTTGGGTCTAACTAAGTAGATAGTCGTTAACATCTAAGTAGACGGTCGTGAACAACTAACTGGACGGTCGTGTTCAACTAAGTTGACGGTCGTAAACAACTAAGTTGACGTTCGTGATCAAGTAAGTAGACAGTCGTGTCCAACTAAGTAAATGGTCGTGAACAACTAAGTACACGGTCATGTCCAACTAAGTAGACAGTCATGAACAACCAAGTACACTATCGTGAACAACTAAATAGACGGTCGTGATCAAACATCTTCTTCCTTACCAACAAGCAGATTATCTGCAGGATTAAAAGCGAACACCCAAGTTGACGCTGAGTGGTCTTCCGTTGCCATGGTAACCAAAAGGCCAGGCAGGGTTTTCCAAAAGAGGAACTTTTGAACTTTTCTGTGCAGCAGGAAACTTTTAACGTGTTTTTTTGTTAAGAATGAAAGTGAAGACATGAGGAAAGCACATAGCAACATGGATCACATGAGAACATGAGGAGAGCACATAACAACATGGACAACATGGACAACATGAGAACTAGCACATAGCAACAGGGGACGACATGAGAACATGAGTACTAGCAAATTGTAAAATTGATGACATGATAAAATGAGAACTAACACATATTAACATGGACCACATGAGAACATGAGGAAAGCACATAGCATCATGGACCACATGAGAACATGAAGACATGAAGAGACCACAAAGCAACATGGATGACATGAAAACATAAACACATACATGAGGAGAGCATATACAGTGGGGCAAAAAAGTATTTAGTCAGCCGCCGATTGTGCAAGTTCTCCCACTTAAAATGATGACAGAGGTCTGTAATTTTCATCATAGGTACACTTCAACTGTGAGAGACAGAATGTGGAAAAAAAAATCCAGGAATTCACATTGTAGGAATTTTAAAGAATTTATTTGTAAATTATGGTGGAAAATAAGTATTTGGTCACTTCAAACAAGGAAGATCTCTGGCTCTCACAGACCTGTAACTTCTTCTTTAAGAAGCTCTTCTGTCCTCCACTCGTTACTTGTATTAATGGCACTTGTTTGAACTCGTTATCTCTATAAAAGACACCTGTCCACAGCCTCAAACAGTCAGACTCCAAACTCAACTATGGCCAAGACCAAAGAGCTGTCAAAAGACACCAGGAAAAGAATTGTAGACCTGCACCACACTGGGAAGAGTGAATCTACAATAGGCCGTAGGGTCAAAATGATCATGAGAATGGTGAGCAAAAATCCCAGAACCACACTAGGGGACCTGGTGAATGACCTGCAGAGAGCTGGGACCAAAGTAACAAAGGTATCAGTAACACACTATGCTGACAGGGAATCAAATCCTGCTGTGCCAGATGTGTCCCCCTGCTTAAGCCAGTGCATGTCCAGGCCCGTCTGAAGTTTGCCAGAGAGCACATGGATGATACAGCAGAGGATTGGTAGAATGTTATGTGGTCAGATGAAACCAAAATAGATCTTTTTGGTATAAACTCAACTCGTCGTGTTTGGAGGAAGAAGAATACTGAGTTGCATCCCAAGAACACCATATCTACTGTGAAGCATGGGGGTGGAAACATCATGCTTTGGGGCTGTTTTTCTGCTAAGGGGACAGGACGACTGATCCGTGTTAAGGAAAGAATGAATGGGGCCATGTATCGTGAGATTTTGAGTGTCTGGGTCTTCCAGCATGACAACGATCCCAAACACACCGCCCGGGCAACGAAGGAGTGGCTCCGTAAGAAGCATTTGAAAGTCCTGGAGTGGCCTAGCCAGTCTCCAGACCTCAACCCCATAGACAATCTGTGGAGGGAGTTGAAAGTCTGCGTTGCTCGGCGACAGCCCCAAAACATCACTGCTCTCGAGAAGATCTGCAAAGAGGAATGGGCCAAAATACCAGCAACTGTGTGTGCAAACCTGGTAAAGACCTATAATAATCGTTTGACCTCTGTTATTGCCAACCAAGGTTATATTACAAAGTATTGAGTTGAATTTTTGTTATTTTTGTTATTTTTGTTATTTTCCACCATGATTTACAAATAAATTCTTTAAAATTCCTACAATGTGAATTCCTTGATATTTTTTTCACA
This sequence comes from Nerophis ophidion, assembly GCF_033978795.1. Taxonomy (NCBI): domain Eukaryota; kingdom Metazoa; phylum Chordata; class Actinopteri; order Syngnathiformes; family Syngnathidae; genus Nerophis; species Nerophis ophidion. The sequence continues at coordinate 31,256,704 of NC_084613.1, forward strand.
TTCTGTGTCTCACAGTTGAAGTGTACCTATGATGAAAATTACAGACCTCTGTCATCAATTTAAGTGGGAGAACTTGCACAATCGGTGGCTGGCTAAATACTTTTTGCCCCACTGTAGCTACATGGACAACATGAGGACATGAGAACTAGCACAGAGCAACTAGGACGACATGAGAACATTAGAACACATAGCAACATGGACAATATTAGCACATGAGAACTAGCACATAGCAACATGGACGACATGAAAACAAGCCCACAGCAACATGGACGACATAAGAAAATGAGAAATTGAGAACTAGCACATAGCAAAATGGACGACATGAGAACATGAGGAGAGCACAAAGCAACATGGACGACATGAAGACATGAAATCATGAGGAAAGCACATATTAAAATGAATGCCATACAAACATGAGTATATGAGGAGAGCACATAGCAACATGGATGAAATGAAAACATGAAAACTAGCACATAGCAACATGGATGAAATGAAAACATGAGAACTAGCACATAGCAACAGGGATGACATTAGAACATGAGAAAAAACACACAGCAATAAGGACAACGTGAGAACATTCGAACTAGCATAGCAACATGGACGACATGAGAACATAAGAACAAACACACAGCACTAAGGACGACATGAGTACAAGCATAGCAACATGGACGACATGAGAACATGAGAAAAAAAACACACAGCAATAAGGACAACATGAGAACTAGCATAGCAACATGGACGACATTAGAACATAAGAACAACCACATAGCAATAAAGGCGACATGAGAACTAGCACATAGCAACATGGATGACATGACAACATGAGAACTAGCACATAGCAACATGGACAACATAAGAAAATGAAAACTTGAGAACAAGTACATAGCAAAATGGACGACATGAGGACATGAGGAGAGCACATAGCAACATGGACGACATGAAATCATGAGGAAAGCACATATTAAAATGAATGTCATAAGAACATGAGTACATGAGGAGAGCACATAGCAACATGGATGAAATGAAAACATGAGAACTACCACATGGCAACAGGGTTGACATGAGAACATGAGAACTAGCACATAACAACATGGACGACATAAGAACAAACACACAACAATAAGGACGACATGAGAACATGACAACACTAGCTTAGCAACATGGACGACATGAGAACAAACACACAACAATAAGGATGACATCAGAACATGACAACACTAGCATAGCAACATGGACGACATGAGAACAAACACACAACAATAAGGATGACATGAGAACACGAGACCTAGTATGGCAACATAGAGGACATGAAAACATGAGAACTAGCATTGCAACATGGACGACATTAGAACATGAGAACAACCAAATAGCAATAAGGACGACATGAGAACATGAGAACAAGCACACAGCAACATGGACAACATAAAATGAGAACTTGAGAACTGGCACATAGCAAAATGGACGACATGAGGACACGAGGAGAACACATAGCAACATGGACGACATGAAGACATGAACTGTGAGGAAAGCACATATTAAAATGAATGTCATAAGAACATGAGTACATGAGGAGAGCACATACCAAATGGATGAAATGAAAACATGAGAACTAGCACATGGCAACAGGGATGACATGAGAACATGAAAACTAGCACATAGCAACATGGACGACATTAGAACAAACACACAACAATAAGGATGACATGAGAACATGACAACTAGCATAGCAACATGGATGACATGAGAACAAACACACAGCAATAAGGATGACATGAGAACATGAGAACTAGCATAGCAACATGGAGGACATGAGAACATGAGAACTAGCATTGCAACGTGGACGACATTAGAACATGAGAACAACCAAATAGCAAAAAGGACGACATGAGAACATGAGAACAAGCACACAGCAACATGGACGACATAAAATGAAAACTTGAGAACTGGCACATAGCAAAATGGACGACATGAGGACATGAGGAAAACACAGCAACATGGACGACATGAAGACATGAACTCATGAGGAAAGCACATATTAAAATGAATGTCATAAGAACATGAGTACATGAGGAGAGCACACAGCAACATGGATGAAATGAAAACATGAGAACTAGCACATAGCAACATGGACGACATTAGAACATGAGAACAAGCACATAATGTGGCAACATGGACGAGGATAAAAACTTGACAAGAAAAATATCAAGTTGACCGTTTTGATTTGAAGTTCTCAGGCAACAGGAAGTGATTCCAATATTTTCACAATAAAATAGTATATGTCACATGATCATTGAGATGATGTCATCCAAACAGGAATTACAAAAACTAGAACCAATCCGACGACAGCTTGCAGACTTCCTGTGCAGACTTTTTTCCCTAAAACCTCCACGAGATGTGCAAACCTGAAAGATAAATGGGAATAATAACCATCTGCTGATCATATTGATTAGAAGTATTAGCTATTGGTCATTTTATTTAGAAGTATCTGATTGACAAAAACAAACATCTATTGATCATATTGAGTAGAAGAAGAAAAAAGTATTATTGAATAGAGGTGATAAAGGATAAGAAAGTAATAATTATCGATTAAAGATGATAAATGGTAAGAAAGAAAGTTTTGATTTTAGAAGTGACACAAAGAGAAGAAAGAAAGTCAAGATTATTGATTAGAAGTGATAAAAGGTAAGAAAGTATTGATCATTGATTAAAAGTGATAAAGGTAAGAAAGAAAGTATAGATCCTTAGTCAGAAGTGGTATAGGGCAAGAAACAAAATAATGATTGTTTATTAGAAGCGATTAAAGGTAAGCAATAATGAGGAGAGCACATAGCAACATGGACCACATTAGAACATGGGAACATGAGGAGAGCACATAACAACATGGACCACATGAGAACATGAAGACATGAGCAGAGCACAAAGCAACTTGGACCACATGAGAACATGAGGACTGAGAACTAGCACATAGCAACATGGACCACATGAGAACATGGGAACATGAAGAAAGCACATAACAACAAGGACAATATGAGAAGATGAGAACTTGCACATAGTGACAAGGATGAGATGAGAACAAGAGAACTAACACATAGCAACATGGATGACATGAAAACTAGCACAACATGAACAACAACAAAAAAAGAGAATATGACAACTAGCACATAGCAACATGGAACACATGAGAACAAGGGAATATGACGAAAGCACATAACAACGACAACATGAGAAGATGAGAGCTAACACATATCGACATGGATGAGATGAGAACATGAGAACTAACACAAAGCAACATAGACGACATGAGAACTAGCACACAGCAACATGGACGACAAAAGAAAATGAGAACATGAAACTAGCACATAGCAACATGGACAAAATGAGAACACGAGGAGAGCACATAACATGTATGACATGAGAACATGAAGACTGGAAGAGAGCACATTGCAACGTGGATGAAATTAAAACATGACAACTAGCACATAGCAACAGAGACGACATGAGAACTAGCACAATGCAACATGGACGACATGAGAACATGAGAAGTAGCACAATGCAACATAGACGACATGAGAACTAGCACAATGCAGCATGGACGACATGAGAACATGAGAAGTAGCACAATGCAACATAGACGACATGAAAACTAGCACATAGCAACATGGACGACATGAGAACATGAGAACTAGCACATAGCAACAGGGACAACATGAGAACATGAGAACTAGTACATAGCAACAGGGACGACATGAGAAATAGCACATAACAACATGGACAACATGAGAACATGAGAACTAGCACATAGCAACAGGGACGACATGAGAAATAGCACATAGCAACATGGACAACATGAGAACATGAGAACTAGCACATAGCAACAGAGACGACATGAGAACTAGCACAATGCAACATGGACGACATGAGAACATGAGAAGTAGCACAATGCAACATAGACGACATGAGAACTAGCACATAGCAACATGGACGACATGAGAACATGAGAACTAGCACATAGCAACAGGGATAACATGAGAACATGAGAACTAGTACATAGCAACAGGGACGACATGAGAAATAGCACATAGCAACATGGACAACATTAGAACATGAGAACTAGCACATAGCAACAGGGACGACATGAGAACTACCACATAGCAACAGAGACGACATGAGAACTAGCACAATGCAACATGGACGACATGAGAACATGAGAAGTAGCACAATGCAACATAGACGACATGAGAACTAGCACATAGCAACATGGACGACATGAGAACATGAGAACTAGCACATAGCAACAGGGACAACATGAGAACATGAGAACTAGTACATAGCAACAGGGACGACATGAGAAATAGCACATAGCAACATGGACAACATGAGAACATGAGAACTAGCACATAGCAACAGGGACGACATGAGAAATAGCACATAGCAACATGGACAACATGAGAACATGAGAACTAGCACATAGCAACAGGGACGACATGAGAAATAGCACATAGCAACATGGACAACATGAGAACTAGCACATAGCAACAGGGACGACATGAGAACTAGCAAAAAGCAACATGGACGACATGAGAACATGAGAACTAGCAGATAGCAACATGGACGGCATTAGAACACGATAAGTAAGGGACGGCGTGGCGCAGTGGAAGAGTGGCCGTGCGCAACCCAAGGGTCCCTGGTTCAAATCCCACCTGTTACCAACCTCGTCACGTCCGTTGTGTCCTGAGCAAGACACTTCACCCTTGCTCCTGATGTGTGCTGGTTGGCGCCTTGCAGGGCAGCTCCCTCCATCAGTGTGTGAATGTGTGTGTGAATGGGTAAATGTGGAAGTAGTGTCAAAGCGCTCTGAGTACCTTGAAGGTAGAAAAGCACTACACAAGTACAACCCATTTATTTATTTATTTATTTATAACTAGCACAATACAACATGGACGACATGAGAACATGAGAACTAGCACATAGCAACATGGACGGCATGAGAACTAGCAAAAAGCAACATGGACGACATGAGAACATGAGAACTAGCACATAGCAACATGGACGACATGAGAAGCAGCACAATGCAACATGGACGACATTAGAACATGAGAAGCAGCACAGTGCAATATGGACGACATTAGAACATGAGAACTAGCACATAGCAACTTGGACAACATTAGAACATGAGAACATGAGAACATGGACGACATGAGAACTAGCACATAGCAACAGGGACGACATTAGAACTAGCACAGTGCAACATGGACGACATGAAAACATGAGAACTAGGACATTACAACATGGACGGCATTAGAACACGAGAACTAGCCCAATGCAACATGGAAGACATGAGAACATGAGAACTAGCACATAGCAACATGGACGACGAGAGAAGCAGCACAATGCAACGTGGACAACATTAGAATATGAGAACTAGCACATAGCAACATGGACGACATGACAACATGAGAACTAGCACATAGCAACAGGGACGACATTAGAACTAGCACAGTGCAACATGGATGACATGAGAGCATGAGAACTAGGACATAACAACATGGACGGCATTAGAACACGAGAACTAGCCCAATGCAACATGGAAGACATGAGAACATGAGAACTAGCACATAGCAACATGGACGACATGAGAAGCAGCACAATGCAACATGAACGACATTAGAACATGAGAAGCAGCACAATACAACATGGACGACATTAGAACATGAGAACTAGCACACAGCAACATGGACGACATGACAACATGAGAACTAGCACATAGCAACAGGGACGAAATGAGAACTAGCACAATGCAACATGGACGACATGAGAACATGAGAACTAGCACATAACAACATGGACGGCATTAGAACAAGAGGACTAGCACAATGCAACATGGACGACATGAGAACATGAGAACTAGCACATAGCAACATGGACGACATGAGAAGCAGCACAATGCAACATGGACGTCATTAGAACATGAGAAGCAGCACAGTGCAACATGGACAACATTAGAACATGAGAACTAGCACATAGCAACTTGGACAACATTAGGACATGAGAACTAGCACACAGCAACATGGACGACATGACAACATGAGAACTAGCACATAGCAACAGGGACGACATGAGAACTAGCACAATGCAACATGGACGACATGAGAACTAGCACATAACAACATGGACGGCATTAGAACACGAGAACTATCACAATGCAACATGGACGACATGAGGACATGAGAACTAGCACATAGCAACATGGACGACATGACCACATGAGAACTAGCACATAGCAACAGGGACGACATTAGAACTAGCACAGTGCAACATAAACGACATGAGAACATGAGAACTAGGACATAACAACATGGACGGCATTAGAACACGAGAACTAGCACAATGCAACATGGACGACATGAGAACATGAGAACTAGCACATAGCAACATGGACGACATGAGAAGCAGCACAATGCAACATGGACATGAGAAGCAGCACAGTGCAACATGGACAACATTAGAACATGAGAACTAGCACATAGCAACTTGGACAACATTAGAACATGAGAACTAGCACATAGCAACATGGACGACATGACAACATGAGAACTAGCACATAGCAACAGGGACGACATGAGAACATGACAACTAGCACATAACAACATGGACGGCATTAGAACAAGAGAACTAGCACAATGCAACATGGACGACATGAGAACATGAGAACTAGCACATAGCAACATGGACGACATGAGAACACGAGAACTAGCACAATGCAACATGGACGACATGAGAACATGAGAACTAGCACATAGCAACATGGACGACATGAGAAGCAGCACAATGCAACATGGACGACATTAGACCATGAGAACTAGCACATAGCAACTTGGACAACATTAGAACATGAGAACTAGCACATAGCAACATGGACGACATGACAACATGAGAAATAGAACATAGCAACAGGGACAACATGACAACATGAGAACTAGCACAATGCAACATGGACGACATGAGAACATGAGAACTAGCACATAACAACATGGACGGCATTAGAACACGAGAACTAGCACAATGCAACATGGACGACATGAGAACATGAGAACTAGCACATAGCAACATGGACGACATGAGAACACGAGAACTAGCACAATGCAACATGGACGACATGAGAACATGAGAACTAGCACTTAACAACATGGACGGCATTAGAACACGAGAACTAGCACAATGCAACATGGACGACATGAGAACATGAGAACTAGCACATAGCAACATAGACAACATGAGAACACGAGAACTAGCACAATGCAACATGGACGACATGAGAACATGAGAACTAGCACATAGCAACATGGACGGCATGAGAACTAGCAAAAAGCAACATGGATGACATGAGAACATGAGAACTAGCACATAGCAACAACGACGACATGAGAAGCAGCACAATGCAACATGGACGACATTAGAACATGAGAAGCAGCACAGTGCAATATGGACGACATTAGAACATGAGAACTAGCACATAGCAACTTGAACAACATTAGAACATGAGAACTAGCACATAGCAACATGGACGACATGACAACATGAGAACTAGCACATAGCAACAGGGACGACATTAGAACTAGCACAGTGCAACATGGACGACATGAGAACATGAGAACTAGGACATAACAACATGGACGGCATTAGAACACGAGAACTAGGCCAATGCAACATGGAAGACATGAGAACATGAGAACTAGCACATAGCAACATGGACGACATGAGAAGCAGCACAATGCAACATGGACAACATTAGAACATGAGAACTAGCACATAGCAACATGGACGACATGACAACATGAGAACTAGCACATAGCAACAGGGACGACATTAGAACTAGCACAGTGCAACATGGATGACATGAGAACATAAGAACTAGGACATAACAACATGGACGGCATTAGAACACGAGAACTAGCCCAATGCAACATGGAAGACATGATAACATGAGAACTAGCACATAGCAACATGGACGACATGAGAAGCAGCACAATGCAACATGGACGACATTAGAACATGAGAAGCAGCAGAGTGCAACATGGACGACATTAGAACATGAGAACTAGCACATAGCAACTTGGACAACATTAGAACATGAGAACTAGCACACAGCAACATGGACGACATGACAACATGAGAACTAGCACATAGCAACAGGGACGAAATGAGAACTAGCACAATGCAACATGGACGACATGAGAACATGAGAACTAGCACATAGCAACATGGACGACATGAGAAGCAGCACAATGCAACATGGACGACATTAGAACATGAGAAGCAGCACAGTGCAACATGGACGACATTAGAACATGAGAACTAGCACATAGCAACTTGGACAACATTAGGACATGAGAACTAGCACACAGCAACATGGACGACATGACAACATGAGAACTAGCACATAGCAACAGGGACGACATGAGAACTAGCACAATGCAACATGGACGATATGAGAACTAGCACATAAAAACATGGACGGCATTAGAACACGAGAACTAGCACAATGCAACATGGACGACATGAGGACATGAGAACTAGCACATAGCAACATGGACGACATGAGAACATGAGAACTAGCACAATGCAACATGGACGACATGAGAACATGAGAACTAGCACATAGCAACATGGACGACATGAGAAGCAGCACAATGCAACATGGACATGAGAAGCAGCACAGTGCAACATGGACGACATTAGAACATGAGAACTAGCACATAGCAACTTGGACAACATTAGAACATGAGAACTAGTACATAGCAACATGGACAACATGACAACATGAGAACTAGCACATAGCAACAGGGACGACATGAGAACTACCACTATGCAACATGGACGACATGAGAACATGAGAACTAGCACATAGCAACATGGACGACATGACAACATGAGAACTAGCACATAGCAACATGGATGACATGACAACATGAGAACTAGCACATAGCAACAGGGACGACATTAGAACTAGCACAGTGCAACATGGACGACATGAGAACATGAGAACTAGGACATAAGAACATGGACGGCATTAGAACACGAGAACTAGCACAATGCAACATGGACGACATGAGAACATGAGAACTAGCACATAGCAACATGGACGACATGAGAAGCAGCACAGTGCAACATGGACAACATTAGAACATGAGAACTAGCACATAGCAACATGGACGACATGACAACATGAGAACTAGCATATAGCAACAGGGACGACATGAGAACATGAGAACTAGCACATAACAACATGGACGGCATTAGAACAAGAGAACTAACACAATGCAACATGGACGACATGAGAACATGAGAACTAGCACATAGCAACATGGACGACATGAGAACACGAGAACTAGCACAATGCAACATGGACGACATGAGAACATGAGAACTAGCACATAGCAACATGGACATGAGAAGCAGCGCAGTGCAACATGGACGACATTAGAACATGAGAACTAGCACATAGCAACTTGGACAACATTAGAACATGAGAACTAGCACATAGCAACATGGACGACATGACAACATGAGAACTAGCACATAGCAACATGGACGACATGACAACATGAGAACTAGCACATAGCAACAGGGACGACATGAGAACTACCACTAAGCAACATGGACGACATGAGAACATGAGAACTAGCACATAACAACATGGACGGCATTAGAACATGAGAACTAGCACATAGCAACATGGACGACATTAGAACTAGCACAGTGCAACATGGACGACATGAGAACATGAGAACTAGGACATAAGAACATGGACGGCATTAGAACACGAGAACTAGCACAATGCAACATGGAAGACATGAGAACATAAGAACTAGCACATAGCAACATGGACGACATGAGAAGCAGCACAATGCAACATAGACATGAGAAGCAGCACAGTGCAACATGGACAACATTAGAACATGAGAACTAGCACATAGCAACATGGACGACATGACAACATGAGAACTAGCACATAGCAACAGGGACGACATTAGAACTAGCACAGTGCAACATGGACGACATGAGAACATGAGAACTAGGACATAAGAACATGGACGGCATTAGAACACGAGAACTAGCACAATGCAACATGGAAGACATGAGAACATGAGAACTAGCACATAGCAACATGGACGACATGAGAAGCAGCACAATGCAACATAGACATGAGAAGCAGCACAGTGCAACATGGACAACATTAGAACATGAGAACTAGCACATAGCAACTTGGACAACATTAGAACATGAGAACTAGCACATAGCAACATGGACGACATGACAACATGAGAACTAGCATATAGCAACAGGGACGACATGAGAACATGAGAACTAGCACATAACAACATGGACGGCATTAGAACAAGAGAACTAGCACAATGCAACATGGACGACATGAGAACATGAGAACTAGCACATAGCAACATGGACGACATGAGAAGCAGCACAATGCAACATGGACATGAGAAGCAGCACAGTGCAACATGGACGACATTAGAACATGAAAACTAGCACATAGCAACTTGGACAACATTAGAACATGAGTACTAGCACATAGCAACATGGACGACATGACAACATGAGAACTAGCACATAGCAACAGGGACGACATGAGAACTAGCACAATGCAACATGGACGACATGAGAACATGAGAACTAGCGCATAACAACATGGACGGCATTAGAACACGAGAACTAGCACAATGCAACATGGACAACATGAGAACATGAGAACTAGGACATAGCAACATGGACCACATTAGAACATGAGAACTAGCACAGCAACATGGACTACATGAGAACGAGCACATAATGTGGACGAGGATAAAAACGTGACGACAAGAATAATATCAGGTTGACAGTTTTAATTTGAAGTTCTCAGGCAACAGGAAGTGATTCCAATATTTTGACAATAAAACAGTATATGTCACATGATCATGGAGATGTCATCCAAACAGGAAATACAAAAAACAAGAACCAATCAGATGACAGCTCGCAGATTTCCTGTGCCAACTTTTTTCCTTAAAACTTCCACGAGACGCTCCAACCTGAAAGATAAATGGCAATAATAACCATCTGCTGATCATATTGATTAGAAGAAAATAAAGTAGTAATTATTAATTACAGATGATAAAAGATAAGAAAGAATATCATTATTATTGATTAGAAGTGATAAAAGGTAAGAAAAGTATTGATTATTAATTAGATATGATAAAAGGTATGAAAGAGAGTCATGATTATCTATCAGAGGTAATAAAAGTTGGGAAAGAAAGTATTGATTATTGATTAGCTATGATAAAAGGTAAGAAAGAGAAGTCATGAGTATCAATTAGAGGTAATAAATCTAAGAAAGAAATAATTGATTTTAGAAGTGATAAAAATGTAAGTAGGATTATTGATAAGAAGTGATAAAAGGTACAAAAGAAAGTATTGATTATCAATTAAAATCAATAAAAAGTAAGTCTGAAATTATTGTTATTGATTAGAAGTGATAAAAGATAAGAAAGTATTGACTATTGATTGGAAGTGATAAAAGGTATGAAAGTATTGATTATTGATTAGAAGTATTAAAGGTAAGACCAAAGTAGAGCTTATTAATGAGAAGTGATAAAGGGTAAGAAAGAAAGTAATGATTATTGATTATAAGTGATTCAAAGTAAGCAGGAAAGTATTGATTATAAATTAGAAGTGATAAAAGTTAATAACTAAAATATTGATTATAGATTAGAAGTAATAAAATAGAACATATCAATTACTTATTAGAAATGTTAACAGGTATGAAACAAAGTAATGACTATTGATTAAAAGAGACAAAATGTAAGAAAAAGTACTGATTATTGATTATAAGTGATAAAAGGTGAGAAAGAAAGTATTGATAATTGATTAGAAGTGACAAAAGTTAAGAAATAAATTATTGATTATTATATAAAATTAACAAAAGGTGAGAAATAAATATTTGATTGTTGATTAGAAGTGATAAATAGTAAGAAAAAGTATTAATTGATTAGAAGTGATAAAAGGTAGGAATAACTATTGATTATTGAATAGAAGTGATAAAAGGTAAGACAATTGTATTGATTATTGAATATAAGCAATAAAGGGTAGGCAAAAAAGACATGATTATTGATTAGAAGAGACAAAACGTAAGAAAAAAAAGTACTGATTATTGATTAGAAGTAATAAAAGGTGAGAAAGAAAGTATTGATAATTGATTAGAAGTGACAAAATGTAAGAAATAAAATATTGATTACTAGATTGAAATGATAAAAGTTAAGAAATAAATTATTGATAATTAGAAGTAACAAAAGTTAAGAAATAAATATTTGATTGTTGATTAAAAGTGATAAAAGGTAAAAAGAAAGTATTAATTGATTAGAAGTGATAAAAGGTAAGAAAATCTATTGATTATTGAATGGAAGTAATAAAAAGTAAGAAAATTGTATTGATTATTGATTATAAGCAATAAAGGGTAGGCAAAAAAACATGATTATTGATTAGAAGTGATAAAAGGTAAGAAAGAAATTAATGATTATTAATTAGAAGTGATAAATAGTAAGAGAGGAAAGCATGATCATTGATTAGAGGTGAAAAAGGTAAGAAAGAAAGAAAGAAAGAATCGATTATTAATTAGAAGTGATGAAAGGTATGAAATAAAGTATTGATTGATTAGAAATGATTAAAGGTAAGAAAGAAAGTATTGATTACTGATTAGTAGTGATAATAGGTAAGAAAGAAAGTATTGATTATTAATGAGAAGTGATACAAGCTTAAAAATAATGGATTATTGAATAGAAGTGATAAAAGGTAAGAAAGAAAGTATTAATTATTGATTACAAATTATAAAAGGTAATAAAAGAAAGTATTGATAAGTGATTAGAAGTGATAAAAGGTAAGAAAGAAAGTCATGATTATTTATAAAAGTGATAAAAGGTAAGAAAGAAAGTAATGAGTATTGATTCTAAGTGATAAAGGATAAGAAAGAAAGTACTGATAATAGATAAGTGATAAAGTTAAGAACGAAAGAGATGATTATTAATTAGAAGAGATAAAAGGTAAGAAAGAAAGTATTAATTATTGAGGAGAAGTGATTAAAGCTAAGAAATAATTGATTATTGATAAGAGGTCAAATAGAAAGTAATGATTATTGATTAGAAGTAGGGTTGCAAGGGGGTGGAAAGTTTCCGTAAATTTACCACGGGAAGTTAAGCTCGGGAAGTTTGGAAATATCGACCATTTTTTGATTATTCAAAGTTGTACACCGTCCATGGGAAGTAATGGGAATATATGGGAATTCATGGGGAATTACAATAATTATACATTATTGTGCACTTTTCTATATGCTGCTGCGTGCATTTGCAAATGTACACAGCCTTTCCGCCTACATTGTTTGGGGTGAAATGTCTCCACACATCAGATGGTGTACGTGGCATTATTCTGTTTGTATTTATTTATTCTTGTAAAACACTAATGCAAAGCCACACACAGATATAAATAGTCAGCTAAACAACTGGAGTAGTCTTTAAAAATATTTTACTGATGGAAAAATGAATAGAAATAGGCGAGATGAATAAATGAACATTCAGCATGCTGGCTGAAACTATAACCTTCATTCTTGTATGACAACAAAATGGCTTGCAGATTAGAAGGCAGAAAAAAACTACACGTTTTGATTTAGTATTTTCTAGTTTAACTTTACACATCACAAAAAAGGTAAATTCGGATCACTAACGTTGTTAGCATAAATGAAAGGGATTTAACATAGAGTCGACTGACCATACGTCCTCTTTTCCCCGGACATGTCCGGGCGGGGTTTCCTAAATGTCTCAAATGTACGGCGTTTCGTGTCAAGGTTGCATGTATTTTCAATGTACCTACAGCAGGGATCCCCAACCTTTTTGAAACCAAGAGCTACTTCTTGGGTACTGATTAATGCGAAGGGCTACCAGTTTGATACACACTTAAATAAATGGTAAATGGGTTGTACTTGTATAGCACTTTTCTACCCCTTTTTAAGGAGCTCAAAGCGCTTTCACAGTATTTAATAGCCAATTTGGTCAATTTACCTGTAATAAATAAATATATATATATATATTAAAAAATGGGTATTTCTGTCTGTCATTCCATCGTACATTTTTTTTCCTTTTACGGAATGTTTTTTGTAGAGAATAAATGAAGAAAAAAACACTTCATTGAACGGTTTAAAAGAGGAGAAAACACAAAAAAAATTTAAATTAAATTTTGAAAAATAGTTTATCTTCAATTTCGACTCTCTAAAATTCGAATTTCAACCGAAAAAAAGAAGAGAAAAACTAGGTAATTTGAATCTTTCTCATAAAATTTAAAAAAGAATTTATAGAACATCATTAGTAATTTTTCCTGATTAAGATTAATTTTAGAATTTTGATGAAATATATTTAATTGGTTGAAATCCAATCTGCACTTTGTTAGAATATATAACAAATTGGACTAAGCTATATTTTTAACAAAGACAAATCATTATTTCTTCTAGATTTTCCAGAAGAAAAATTTTAAAAGAAATTCAAACGACTTTGAAATAAGATTTGAATTTCATTCTACAGATATTCTAGATTTGCCAGAATAATTGTTTTGAAATTTTAATCATAATAAGTTTTGAAAAAATATTTCAAATATTCTTCGTCGGAAAAACAGAAGCTAAAATGAAGAATTAAATTACAATGTATTTATTATTCTCTACAATAAAAAAAATAAAATTACTTGGACATTGATTTAAAATGTCGGGAAAGAAGAGGAAGGAATTTAAAAGGTAAAAAGGTATACGTGTTTAAAAATCTTAAAATAATTTTTAAGGTTTTATTTTTTCTCTAAAATTGTCTTTCTGAAAGTTATAAGAAGCAAAGTAAAAATTAATGAATTTATTCAAACAAGTGAAGACCAAGTCTTTAAAATATTTTCTTGGATTTTATAATTCTATTTGAGTTTTGTCTCTCTTAGAATTAAAAATGTCGAGCAAAGCGAGACCAGCTTGCTAGTAAATAAATACAATTTAAAAAATAGAGGCAGCTCACTGGTAAGTGCTGCTATTTGAGCTATTCTTAGAACAGGCCAGCGGACTACTCATCTGGTCCTTACGGGCTACCTGGTGCCAGTGGGTACCGCGTTGGTGGCCCCTGACCTACAGGGTTAAGAGGAGTTCAAATCAAAACAAATTGTGAAGGTATGCGCACGCAGCGACATTCGTGAGGGAGGGGCAGAGGTAGTTAATTGAGTGCTAATCAGGGCATTCTTGTTCAACAGCCATACAGGTCACACTAAGGGTGGCCATATAAACATTTTAACACTGTTACAAATATGCGCCACACTGTAAACCCACACCACACAAGAATGACAAACCCATTTTGGAAGAACATCCGCACCGTGACAGGACATAAACACAACAGAACAAATACCCATAAACCATTTGCATTAAATCAGGTTGTTTTAGCTAATAATCATGCTGCAAGATCTAGCATGTTGCATTCAATGTTTATTCCCATGGAAAGTTTCCAACTTTGAATATTGCTAGATTTTTGCAACCTTAATTAGAAGTGATAAAACATAAGAAAGAAAGTAATGATTATTGATTATAAGTGATCAGAGGTAAGAAATACAGTATTGATTATTGATTAGAAGTGATAAAAAGGTAAGAAAGAAAGTATTATTGATTATATGTGATAAAAGTTCAGATAGTATTGATTATTGATTAGAAGTGATAAAAGTAAGAAAGGAAGTATTGATAATTGTTTAGAAGTGGTAAAAGGTAAGAAAAAATATAGATTATAAGTGATAACAGGTAAGAAAGAGTTGATTATTGATTAGAAGTGATACAAGGTAATAAAGAAAGTCGTGATTATTGATTAAAAGTGATACAAGTTCAGAGAGAAAGTATTGAATATTAATTTGAAATAATAAAAGATAAGAAATAAAGTATGGGTTATTGATTAGAAGTGATAAAGAGTAAGAAATAAAGTAATTATTGATTAGAAGTGATAAAAGGCAATAATAAAAGTGTTATTTCTTGATTAGAATTGATAAAAGGTAAGAAAGAAAGTATTAATTATTGATTAGAAGTGATAAAAGGTAGGAAAGAAAGTATTAATTATTAATTATAAGTAATAAAGTATAAGAAAAAAGTATTGATTATTGATTAGAAGTGATAAAATGTATGAAAGAAAGTCATGATTATTGATGAGAAGTGATAGAAGGTAAGAAATAATTGATTATTTATTAGAAATGATAAAAGGTAAGAAATAAAAAATTGATTGATTAGAAATTATAAAAGGTAAAAAAGAAAGTATTGATTAGAAGTGATAAATGATAAGAAATAGAGTATTTATTATTGATTAGAATTGATAAAAGGTACTAAAGAAAGTCATAATTATTGATTACAAGTGATAAAAAGTAAGAAAGAAAGTATTGAATATTGATTAGAAGTGATCAAAGGGAAGAAAGAGAGTATTGATTATTGATTAGGAATATTGATTATTGATTAGAAGTGATAAAATGTCAGAAAGTATTGATAATTGATGTGAAGTGATAAAAGCTAAGAAATAATTGATTATTGATTAAAATGATACAAAGTAGGAAAGAAAGTATTGATCATTTATTAGAAGTGGTAAAGGTTAAGAAATAGTGTTGATAAATGATTAGAAGTGATAAAAAGTAAGAAAGAAAGTATTGATTATTTATTACAAGTGATAAAAGGTAAAAAAGAAAGTATTGACTATTGATTAGAAGTGATACAAGGTAAGAAAGTATTGATTATTGATTACGAGTGATAAAAGGTAAGAAAGAAAGTATTGAGTATTGATTGGAAGTGAAAAAGGTAAAAAAAAAAGAAAGTATTGATTATTGCTGAGAAGTGATACAAGCCAAGAAATAATTGATTATTGATAAGTGATAAAAGGTAAAAAAAGAAATAATCATTGTTGATGAGAAGTGATCAAATATAAAAAAAATAGTAAGTAAGTATTGATTATGGATTAGAAGTGATAAAATGTGAGAAAGAAAGTATTTATTATGGATTAGAAATTATAAAAGGTAAGGAAGAAAGTATTGATTATTGATTAGAAGTGATAGAAGGTAATAAAGTATTGAATATTGATTAGAAATGATAAAAGGTGAGGAATAATGTATTGATCAGAAGTGACAAAATGTAAAAAAAAAAAAGAAAGTCATTACTTGATTAGAAGTGATGTAAGGTAAGAAAGAAAGTATTGATTATTAAGTGGATGTGATAAAGGATAAGAAATAAAGTATTGATAGTTGATTAGAAGTGATAAAAGGTAAGAAAGAAAGTTTTGATTATTAATTAGAAGTCATTAATGTTAAGAAAGAAAGTATTGATTATTGATTAGAAGTTATACCAGGTAAGAAAGTATTGATTATTGATTAAGAGTGATGAAAGAAAGTATTGATTATTGATTAGAAGTGATAAAAGCCAATAAATAATTTATTATTGATTAGAAGTGATAAAAGGTAAAAAATGAAGTAATTATTGAATAGAAGTGATAAAAGCTATGAAAGAAAAAAATGGTTATTGATTAGAAGTGATAAAAGCCAAGAAATAAATGATTATTGATTAGAAGTGATAAAAGGTAAAAAAGAAAGTATTGCTTATTGATTAGAAGTCATAAAAGATAAAAAAAAGAACGTATTGATTAGAAGTGAAAAAAGATAATCATTATTTATTAGAAGTGATAACGGATAAGAAATAAATGATTGATTATTGATTAGAAGTGATAAAGGATAAATGATCATTACATCAATCTTTACATTCATTTGAGGAGAAGTGATAAAATGTCAGAAAGAAAGTTTTGAATATTGATTAGAAGTGATAAAGAGTAAGAAATAAAGTATTGATTATTGATTAGAAGTTATAAAAGGTAAAAAAAGTATTGAATATTGATTACAAGTGATACAAAGTAAAAAAGAAAGTATTGATAATTAATCGGAAGTGATAAAAGGTAAGAAAGAAAGTCATGATTATTGATTAGAAATGATAAAAGGTAAGAAAGAAAGTATTGATTATTGATTAGAAGTGATAAAAGGTAAGACCGAAAGTATTGATTATTGATTAGAAGTGATAATAGATGAGAAAGAGATTATTGATTAGAAATGATAAAATGTAAGAAAGTATTATTGATTAGAAGTGAAAAAGGTAAAAAAAAGAAAGTATTGATTATTACCGAAAAGTGATACAAGCCAAGAAATAATTGATTATTGATAAGTGATAAAAGGTAAAAAATAAAGTAATCATTGTTGATGAGAAGTGATAAAATATAAAGAATAGTAAGTAAGTATTGATTATGGATTAGAAGTGATAAAATGTAAGAAAGAAAGTATTGATTATGGATTAGAAATGATAAAAGCTAAGGAAGAAAGTATTGATTATTGATTAGAAGTGATAAAAGGTACTAAAGTATTGATTATTGATTAGAAGTGATAAAATGTGAGGAATAATGTATTGATTAGAAGTGACAAAATGTAAAAAAAAGAAAGTCATTACTTGATTAGAAGTGATAAAAGGTAAGAAAGAAAGTTTTGATTATTAAGTGGATGTGATAAAGGATAAGAAATAAAGTATTGATAATTGATTAGAAGTGATAAAAGGTAAGAAAGAACGTTTTAATTAGAAGTCATAAAAGGTAAGAAAGTATTGATTATTGATTAGAAGTTATACAAGGTAAGAAAGTATTGTTTATTGATTAAGAGTGATAAAAGGTAAGAAAGAATGTATTGATTATTGATTAGAAGTGATAAAAGGTCAAATAAAGAAAGTATTGATTATTGATAAGTGATAAAAGTCAAGAAATAATTGCTTATTGATTAAAAGTGATAAAAGGTAAAAAAGAAAGTAATAATTATTGAATAGAAGTGATAAAAGGTATGAAAGAAAAAAATTATTTTTGATTAGAAGTGATAAAAAGTAAGAAAGAAAGTATTGATTATTGGTTAGAAGTGATACAAGGTAATAAAGTATTGCTTATTGATTAGAAGTGATAAAAGATAAAAAAAAGAATGTATTGATTAGAAGTGAAAAAAAGATAGTCATTATTGATTAGAAGTGATAACGGATAATAAATGATTGATTAGAAGTGATAAAGGATAAATGATCATTACATCAATCTTTACATTCAATTGATGAGAAGTGATAAAATGTCAGAAAGAAAGTTTTGAATATTGATTGGAAGGGATAAAGATTAAAAAATAAAGTATTGATTATTGATTAGAAGTTATAAAAGGTAAAAAAGTATTGAATATTGATTAGAAGTGATACAAGGTAAAAAAAAAAGAAAGTATTGATTATTAATTGGAAGTGATAAAAGGTAAGAAAGAAAGTCATGATTATTGATTAGAAATGACAAAAAGGTAAGAAAGAAATTATTGATTATTGATTAGAAGTGATAAAAGGTAAGACTGAAAGTATTGATTATTGATTAGAAGTGATAATAGGTGAGAAAGAGATTATTGATTAGAAGTGATAAAATGTAAGAAAGTATTGATTATTGATTAGAAGTGATATAAGGTAAAAAAAACTAAGTATTGATTATTATTTAAAAGGGATCAAAGGAAAGACAGTAAGTATTGGTTATTAATTAGAAGTGATAAAAGGTGATAAAGAGAGCATTGATTATTGATTAGAAGTGATAAATGGTAAGAAAGTATTAATTATTAATTAGAAATGATAAAAGGTAAGAAAGTATTGATTATTGATTAAATTGATAAAAGGTAAGAAAGTCATTATTGATTAGAAATGATAAAAGGTAAGAAAGAGAGTATTGATTATTGATCAGAAGTGATAAAAGGTAAGAAAGACTTTCCAACATTTTCACTTTGAATAAGAATTAGACAATATTCCATCAGCCTCCCCTCATGAGCAAACACTCATTTCTATTCAGTCCTTTCACCTCCCCCCAGCCCCTGCTGGCAGGCAAATTAGGGAGAAAGCCGCGGGTTTGAGTCCGGGACGACTTAATCTGTTCTCATCTCATTTGCTCTCATGCCTTCATCTTGATGAGACGGGAAGTGCATGGTCACATTACCACGTCTGAGGGATATCAATCATGTCACACACTTTGTTTTTGCACCTCTCATTCTCATCTGACACACACACACACACACACACTCAATTGTGTAGTAACCATGTTTACGCACGCACGCACGCACGCACACTACCTGCACACTCTCTCGCTGGCCTCTCGCTCCGCCTCCTGGCAACGCACAAGCTCCGCCTCCAAGCTCTGCTTGTCCTTTGCTAGCTGCTGCAGCTGAGCCAGAAGGGGCGGAGCCTGCTGAGGGCCATCAGATGGAGGAGTCTGGACAAGCTGCATGTCGCTGAAAGAATTCATGGCTGTTTTAGACTTCGTCCCCTCAGAGGTGACATCATGATGTATTTATTTAAATCATTAAGAAATAATAAATATATTAATAAATATACTTATTAAAATCATTCAGAAATTTATAAATGCCCATTCATTTATTTTCTGGACTACTCAGGACCTTCGCATTGTGAGGCACATGCACTAACCCCTGTTCCACTGTGCTGGCCAAAAATGTATAAATTAATAAGTATAATCCATCCATCTATTTCCTACCGCTTCAAAATCCTTTACAAATGAATAAATGTTTGACTCACTCTTATGCTTATTAAAAGTACTTACAAAATAATGAATGGAATTATGAATATGATATCCTTTACAAATGAATAAATGTTTGACTCAATCTTATGTTTATTAAAAGTACTTACAAAATAGTGAATGTAATTATGGATATGATATTGTTCAAAGTTTACAAATATGTGTACTTTTACAAAGCACTGTGTATAACAGACAGGAAGAGGAGTCAGCTTAATGTCAATGATGACAGACTGACCTGGGATTGGTTTGGAGCACATGCTCCCTTTCCAAAGCTGCATCTCGCTCTGACTGACCTTTGACCAGCTGCTTCTGATTGGACGAAAGTAAACAAGCACATTTAAGAGATCAAGCGCAAACTCGTTAGCAAACAAACAATTTTCCCCTTGTTAGGAAGAGATCAACATCTTGATCATCATTAAATAATAACACTCTCATTGCATCAATCATTACATTCAATAATAACACTCATTACATTTAATAATTACCCACTCATTACATCAATCATTACTGGCAGAGTTTGTAGGTGACGAACCCCAAGATGCAGAGATGGAGGCAGGCATGAAGTGAGAAAACATGATTTAATAAAAATACTAAAACAAAAACAAACAAAGGGTAAAAACAAAAAGCGCGCACGTGGGCGGATAACAAACAAAAAGGCCTAGCGTGGAAGCTTGCCGGTATCCAACAAGAAACAGAAGTCATACTATAATAAGAAAACAAACTTGGAAGCAGGGAACAAAAAACAGTAAGCTACAAACATCTAACGAAATATAGCTTACCGCTACGCTGCAAAGACACGACCTGATACGACATGACAGGAGCGACAATACATCACATTGACAATAATCCAGCCCTGACTGGAGGAACAAAGTAGGTAAAATAGGAATCGGGCTGATATACTCCAGGTGTGGCCAGGTGCCAATCAGCCGCAGCTGAGGAGAAACAGCGCCCAGGGAGAAACACAGGAAACAGACAAAATAAGAGCGCTGACAGGAAACACTACACACACACACACACACAGAGGAAACGAAGACAAATGCAGAGGAAAAAAATAAAACATAGACAAAATGTCAGGGGCAAGCCTGACAATTACATTCAATAATAACACTCATTACATTCAATAATAACCCTCTCATTACATCAATCATTACATTCAATAATAACCCTCTCATTACTCTCTCTTCAACTCCTACTTCCTTCTTCTCAACATCTACTTCCTCTCTCATCTCCTACTTCCTCTCTCTTTAACTCCTACTTCCTCTCTCCTCAACTTCTACTTCCTCTTTCCTCAACTCCTACTTTTTCTCTCTTAAACTCCTACTTCCTCTCTCCTCAATAACTACTTCCTGATTCCTTTGCCCCTACTTGCTCTCTGGTATTCCCTGGCCTCCTGCTGCCTCACTTCCTGTGTGCTAGCGTGTGGTGCGCAGTTGCATGCTGGGATGTGTGGACAGGCAGTGTGAAGGTGGTCTCCAGCGGGGATGACAGAGGCCAGCACGTAGCTAATGAGCTAAGCGTTGTGAGGAGGAAGGAAAGGAGGGTCAACAGGTGTTTCATCTGCCGCTTCAAACCAGGACACTTGTTCATGGCATCCATATGCAAATGAGGTCATCGACCTTTAACCTAACGAGCACAGGTGGTGGGAAGTATGTTTGCCTTTGAGTGTGTGTGTGTGTGTGTGTGTTTGATGTGTGCAAGTGTGTGTGTCTGTGTGCAAGTGTGTGTGTGTACGTGTGAGAGTGTGTGTGTGTGTGTGTTTGTGTGTTTGAGAGTGTGTGTATGTTTGAGAGTGTGTACGTGTGAGAGAGTGTGTGTGTGTGTGTGTGTGTGTGTGTGTGTGTGTGTGTGTGTGTGTGTGTGTGTGTGTCAAACAAAAGCTGGTTTTAAGAAGGTCAGCTGTGAAATAAAAATGTGTCCAAGCACTGACCCCGCCCCTTAGTCAGGAAGTGTGAAATGTGACGTGTGTGTACCTTGGCTTCCAGGTGCTTCCTGTCTTGCATCAAGACTTCCTGCTGCAGCCTGCGGCACTGCACGCACACACACACACACACACACACACACACACACACACACACACACACACACACACACACACACATTTAATAAGATGTAATGAGCTGATATTAACTCCAGAAAGGCCCACGCCCCCACCTTTTCTAATATTTCCCACAAGTCCCGGCAGCGGCGGCAGATAATCCCTGAGAGATGAGGAGAGGGAGCGAGGGATGGCGAGCAGCGGGGGGAGGAGAGGAGTCCTCCATCATGGAGTGTTCTCGCTTTTCTTCGCCCGCCGGGGATCACCAGTCTTCTTCTCTCCCTCGCCAGCGGGGATTAGAAGCCATTGAAACATATTGCGGGCGCGGCGGCCAGATGAAGGTGTTACTGTGGAGGACGGCGGCTAAAAGATGGCTGACACTGGCGGGATTTAGCCGCGCGCTAGCAGCTGAGCCCGATGACGCGGGGTTAATGGAGCCGTGCTGGAGGCGGAGCCGGGTCCAGCCACTAAAAATGGTCCAATAGGAAGAGTTCATTGGGGCTTTGTTGGGGCCAAAGGTCTTCAAAAAGAGGTTAACCTACAGGTGTCTGGTTGCCATGGCGATGCCGTGCTCATGGTCGTCTCGACTCTACATTCTACATCTTATGATTCACTCAATTAATCTATTTGTTTTACTGATTGTACATCTCATGACTCACTCAACGAATCTATTTGTTTTACTGATTCTACATCTTATGACTCACTCGATTAATCAATTTGTTTTACTGATTGTACAATTTATGACTCAATCAATTAATCTATTTTCTAATTATACATCTTATGACTCACTCAATACATCTTTTTGTTTTCATGGATCTACAGCTTATGACTCACTCAATGAATGTCCTTTTTACTGATTCTACATCTGATGACTCACTCTATAAATCGATTTGTTTGACTAATTATACATCTTATGACTCACTCACTAAATGAATCTATTTGTTTTTGTGGTTCTACATCTGATGACTCACTCATTGAATCTGTTTGACTAATTCTACATCTTATGACTCACTGAATCTATTTGTTTTACTGATTCTACATCTTATGACTCACTCTAATAATCTTATTTGTTTTACTGATTCTACTACATCTTATGACTCACTCACTGAATCTATTTGACTAATTCTACATCTGATGACTTTGATTGATTGATTGATTGATTGATACTTTTATTAGTAGATTGCACAGTTCAGTACATATTCCGTACAATTGACCACTAAATGGTAACACCCAAATAAGTTTTTCCACTTGTTTAAGTCGGGGTCCACGTTAATCAATTCATGGTACAAATATATACTATCAACATAATACAGTCATCACACAAGTTAATCATCATAGTATGTACATTGAATTATTTACATTATTTACAATCCGGGGGGTGGGATGAGGAGCTTTGGTTGATATCAGTACTTCAGTCATCAACAATTGCATCAACAGAGAAATGTGGACATTGAAACAGTGTAGGTCTTATTTAGTAGGATATGTACAGCCAGCGGAGAACATAGTGAGTTCAGATAGCATAAGAACAAGTACAGTATATACATTAGAAGTACATTTGAGTTGTTTATAATCCGGGGAGATGGGATGTGAATGGAGGAGGGTATTAGTAAAGTGTTGAAGTTGCCTGGAGGTGTTGTTTTAGGTTTTAGAGCGGTTTTAAAGGAGGATAGAGATGCACTTACTTTTATACCTGTTGGGAGTGCATTCCACATTGATGTGGCATAGAAAGAGAATGAGTTAAGACCTTTGTTGGATCGGAATCTGGGTTTAACGTGGTTTGTGGAGCTCCCCCTGGTGTTGTGGTTATGGCGGTCATTTAGGTTAAGGAAGTAGTTTAACATGTACTTCGGTATCAAGGAGGTGTAGACTAGGCTCAGTGCAAGTTGTTTTACTCTATCCTCCACCCTGAGCCAGCACATTTTGGAGAAGTGGGTTGGATTGAGGTGTGATCTGGGATGGATGTCTAAAAGTAACCGGACTAGCTTATTCTGGGATGTTTGGAGTCTAGATTTGAGGGTTTTGGAGGTGCTGGGGTACCAGGAGGTGCAAGCGTAATCGAAGAAGGGTTGAATGAGAGTTCCCGCTAGAATCCTCAAGGTGCTTTTGTTGACCAGAGAGGAGATTCTGTAGAGGAATCTCGTTCTTTGGTTGACCTTTTTGATCACCTTGGTTGCCATTTTATCACAGGAAAGATTAGCCTCTAGAATGGAACCTAGGTAGGTGATCTCATCCTTCCTGGTGATAACAATGTCACCCACTTTTATAGTGAAGTCACTGACCTTCTTAAGTTTGATATGGGACCCAAATAGGATGGATTCCGTTTTACCTAAGTGTATGGATAGCTTGTTGTCAGCAAGCCAGGTGCAAATATTAAGGAGTTCAGCACTGAGGATTTGTTCCACCTGTGACTTGTCCTTGCCGGATACCAGAAGGGCCGAGTCATCCGCAAACAGGAACAGTTCACAGTGGCATGCTGATGGCATGTCATTTACGTATATTAGGAACAGTAAAGGTCCTAGTATACTGCCTTGGAGGACTCCACAGCTTACTGAGAGGGGAGGGGACATGGTGCCGTTCACCTCTAACATCTGTTTCCTCCCCTCCAAGTAAGATTGCATCCAGCTCGATGAGGTTTCGTCGAATCCGATTGCTCGGAGCTTATCCAACAGTATAGCGTGGTTAGCGTGGTTAACAGTGTCAAAGGCCTTCTGAATGTCCAGCATGACCATGCCGCAGTATTTGCCCGCGTCCACCTCATGTTTGATGTGGCCGGACTCACTCAAATAATGTATTTATTTTACTAATTATACATATTATGACTCACTCACTCAATGAATCTATTTGTTTTCATGGTTCTACATCTTATGACTAACTCAATGAATTTATTTTTTACTGATTCTACATCTTATGACTTACTAAATGAATCTTTGTCTGACTCACTCAAATAATGTATTTATTTTACTATTTATACATATTATGACTCACTCACTCAATGAATCTATTTGTTTTCATGGTTCTACATCTTATGACTAACTCAATGAATTTATTTTTTACTGATTCTACATCTTATGACTTACTCAATTAATCTTTGTCTGACTAATTCTACATCTGATGACACACAAATAATTATCTATTTTATTAATTATACATATTATGACTCACTCACTCAATAAATCTAATTGTTTTCGTGGTTCTGCATCTTATGACTCACTCAATGAATGTACTGTTTACTAATTCTACATATTCTGACTCACTCACCAGTTGAATCTATTTGTTTTACTGATTCCACATCTTATGACTCACTCTAAAAATCGTATTTGTTTTACTGATTCTACTACATCTTTTGACTTACTCAATGAACCTATTTGTTTTACTGATTCTACATATTATGACTCATTCACTGAATCTGTATGTTTTACCGATTCGACATCTTATGACTCACTCAATTAATCTATTTGACTAATTATACATCTTATGACTCACTCACTCAATGAATCTAATTGTTTTCGTGGTTCTACATCTTATGACTCACTCAATGAATGTACTGTTTACTGATTCTACATCGGATGACTTGCTCAATTAATCTATTTATTTGACTAATTCTACATCTTCTGACTCACTCACTAGTTGAATCTATTTCTATTTGTTTTACTGATTCCACATCTTATGACTCACTCGATAAATCTATTTGTTTTACTAATTCTACTTCATCTTATGACTCACTCACTGAATCTGTTTGTTTTACTGATTCGACATCTTATGACTCACTCAATGAATCCATTTGTTTTACTGATTCTAAACACACACCTGCGCACGCACGCACGCACACACGCACACACGCACACACGCACGCACACACACACACACACACACACACACACACACACACACACACACACACACACACACACACACACACACACACACACACACACACACACACACACACAGAGCAAGTTACTACCTGGGCGAGCGAGCTGTCTCTCTGGTCCATCAGAGCCTTCATCTCCTGACTGGTGATGTCATGACGTCGTTGCCGTGCCAACTGCACACGTTGAATCAGGGCGGAGCCAAAGTATGTGATTTCTTGCATGGAGGCGGAGTCACACACACGCTGAAGAAGTCCCTCGACTTCCTGGAAGCCAAAATGTTGATCATATGACAACAAAGTCTTCTACCCAAACAAACATACTTTCAAACAAACATTCTTTCATTATTTTAAATATACATTTTAACATTATTTTAAACAAAAACATTAACAATCACTCAAACATAAACATTCTTTCAAACAAATATTCTTTCAAACATAATTCTTTTTAAAACAAACATTCTTTTAAACATAAACATTAACTTTCTTTCAAACATAAACTTTGTTTCAAACAAACATTCTTTCAAACATAAATATTAAAATTATTGCAAACAAACATTATTTCAAACAAACATTATTTAAAAACAAACATTTCAAACATTAACATTCTCTCAAACAAAATTTTCAAAGATAAACATTAGTTCAAACATAAACATTCTTTCAATTATAAACATTGTTTCAAACATAAACATTAACATTCTTTCAAATTTAAACATTATTTCAAACACAAACATTATTTCAAACAAAAACATTATTTCAAACAAAAATTATTTCAAATATAAAAAAAATTTCAAACATAAAATTATTTTTAGATATAAACAGTCTTTTAAACAAAAACATTATTTCAAACAAACATTATTTCAAACAAAAACATTATTTCAAACAAACATTCTTTCAAATATAAACATTCTTTCAAACAAACATTCTTGCAAACATAAGCATTATTTTAAATACAAACATTCTTTCAAACATAAACGTAAACTTTTTTCACACAAACATTCTGTCAAACAAACATTAAAATTCTTTCAAAAATAAACATTGTTTCAAACATGAAAATTGTTTCAAACAAACACTAATATTGTTTCAAACATAAACATTGTTTCAAACATTCTATCAAATATAAAAAAAATCAAATGATCATTCTTTCAAATTGAAATCTTTCAAACATAAAAATTATTTAAAACAAATATTCTTTCAAACAAAAATTATTTTAAACAAAAATTATTTAAAATATTAACATTCTTTCAAACACAAACATTTTTTCAAACATAAATATTCTTTCAAACAAACATAAACATACCTTCAAACAAACAATCTTTAAAACACAATTATTATTTCAAACATGAACATAAAAATACTTTCAAACAAACATTAACATGCTTTCAAACATACATTCTTACAAACATTAACATGCTTTCAAACATACATTCTTACAAACATTAACATATTTTCAAACATAAACATACCTTCAAACAATAAAATTATTTCGAACATAAATATAAACATTATTACAAACATTAACATTCTTTCAAACAAATATTATTTCAAACATAAACATTCTTTCAAACGTAAATATTCTTTCCAACGTAAACAATAACATTCTTTCAAATATAAACGGTATTTCAAATATAAACATTCTTTCAAACAAAAACAGTCTTTCAAACATAAACATTCTTTCAAACATAAACAGTCTTTCAAACAAACTGTAATGATCCGTTGCCCGGATCATGTTTTGTTCTGTTAGTTTTGACTACCTCAGTTCTGTTTTCTGCACCCCTGGGTTTCTGTTTTAGTTTGCCATGATTGCAGATTAGTTTTACCTGCCCCTGATTAGTGTTCAGGGCGCAGCCCTGCTCCTTGGCACTAATCAGAGAGCTAGTTATTCCCGTTTCTCTCCACTATCAGTATGGCTTCCTTATTTGCATCCCACAACAGCTAACGACGGCTATAGTTTTGATTATTGATTCCTGTTTGTGTGCTAGCTTCCTTGCTGTGCTCTTCCTTAGCATTGTCACCCGTGGTATCTGCACACTTTTGTTTTTTCCTGTTCTTCCTGCATGGTTTAAGCAAATAATCATATCCTACCTAAACGCTTTGTTTGGAGTTTTCCGTCTGCATTTTGGGAGAACGACCTCTGCATAAACAGGTCAACCAGTCGTTACAGAAGAAAGCCAGATGATTGCAGTTGTCTCGCAGCGGAGTTCGACGAGCAGGACGAAGGTACGTGGATTGTGCTACAAGCGAAGGAGGCGGAGACGCTCTGACTGTTTTCCAGTGGAGAACGAGAAGATGATGTGCGGCCCAGGAAGTTCACTGCTCCCTATCGACCCTGTTTGGCCCAAGGACATCGGCGCACCACCATACGGGACGCGTCAGCAAAGACGGAAGCCGTCCAATAAGGCTTCGCCTCACTGTCAGAACGCGCCGCTCCCTCAAGCTCATCCTTCGGATCGATGCAGGCCACGAACAACCCAGTCTTCCCCTCCTCAGATGTTTGGTAATCCAATCGATCCATTCCCCCAACATTTCACCAACTGGGCTGTCAGTCAACCGGTTAACCGCGCATATGATGTCACTCCGCCTACTAGTAATGACGTCAGAGAGCAAGAATTTTTTTTTTTCCATCTTCTAATTCATTCTGTCAGCCACCTCCTAAGGACTTTAACTCAACGATTGTACATTCAAGAAGGGAGGAATCTACGCCCCGTCCTAATCCCTCCCCGCCCACACTTAAAGACAGATATCAATCAATCAATGTTTATTTATATAGCCCTAAATCACAAGTGTCTCAAAGGGCTGCACAAACCACAACGACATCCTCAGTAGAGCCCACATAACGGCAAGGAAAAACTCACCCCGTTGGGACGTAAGTGACAGTGACAATGATGACTATAAGAAACCTTGGAGAGGACCGCATATGTGGTCCATCCTGGGTCCCGACTAAGGACAGCCAGTACAGTGGGGCAAAAAAGTGTTTAGTCAGCCACCGATTGTGCAAGTTCTCCCACTTAAAATGATGACAGAGGTCTGTAATTTTCATCATAGGTACACTTCAACTGTGAGAGACAGAATGTGAAAGAAAACTCCATGAATTCACATTGTAGGAATTTTAAAGAATTTATTTGTAAATTATGGTGGAAAATAAGTATTAGGTCAACCATTCAAAGGTCTCACTGATGGAAGGAGGTTTTGGCTCAAAATCTCACGATACATGGCCCCATTCATTCTTTCCTTAACACGGATTAATCGTCCTGTCCCTTTAGCAGAAAAACATCCCCAAAGCATGATGTTTCCACCTCCATGCTTCACAGTAGGTGTGGTGATCTTGGCATGCAACTCAGTATTCTTCTTCCTCCAAACACGACGAGTTTAGTTTATACCAAAAAGTTATATTTTGGTTTCATCTGACCACATGACATTCTCCCAATCCTCTGCTGTATCATCCATGTATCCATTTTGAAGACCTTTGACCCCAACAAAGCCCCAATGAACTCTTCCTATTGGACCATTTTTAGTGGCTTAGACCGATGGGTTGGTGAAGCGGCTGAATAGGATGTTGAAATCCATGATCCGTAAGTTCGTGTATGAGGACAAACCAAATTGGCATGAATGGTTGGATCCCCTGCTGTTTGCAATGTAGGAGGTTCTCCAGGCCTCCACTGGGTTTTCCCCCTTTTAATCAATATACAGCAGGAAGTTGTGCGGGGCTTTGGACCATCAATAAGGAAAGCTAGGAAGAAGGTCAAAGCCCCAGCAAAAATGAAATACAATATGTTATGGACCTGAATGCAAAACTCCACACCAAACGGTCGGGCACTTGTCATACGAGAATTTGCTCCGGGCTCAGGAACATCAGCAGCGCTTGTATAACAGGGGGACCCAGAAATTTTCACCGGGAGAAAAAGTGCTTGTTTTACTCCCGACATCCAGCTCTAAATTACTCGCTAAGTGGCAAGGACCCTTTATGGTCACACGGCGGTGAATGATGTGGACTATGAGATCCGGCGTTCGGACCGTGGCGGAGACACCCAAATTTCACCTCAATGGAAACAGGCGGTCAAGGAGAAGGAGGAGCTCGGGCAGGAGTTCCCGCGCTCCGCCCAGCCCTCCCTTCTCCTCTGTGACAATTAGCTCACATTGGCATAAAGAGTGGATGTTGCCAGCTGCAGCACCGCTTTTCTGATGTGTTCTCCCCCGACCAGGCCGCCCGAATCTCATCCAACATCATAATGAGACCAGCCTGGGAGTGACGGTGCGGTCTCGGCCCAATAGGCTGCCGAACAGAAACGCAAAGTGGTTCGGGAAGAATCAAAGTCTATGCTGGAGTTAGGTGTAATAGAAGAGTCACACAATGCATGGTGCAGCACCATCGTTCTGGTAGGGAAGAAGGATGGGTCTGTGACCAGTTGATCTGCTGTCTCTTTTCTGCTCAGCCCATGAAAAAGGGAGGTTTTTTGGGTTGGTGCACTAATTGCAACTGTATATTGTGTTTTTTACATTAATTTAATAAAAAAAAAAAAAAATACAATAAAATAAAAAAAAATAATAATAATAAAACATTCTTCTGCGGCCTGGTACCAATCGAGCCACGGCCCAGTACCGGTGGTTGGGGACCACTGATGTAGGGCTTTCCTGTCCGAGCCTTCAAATCAACAAACCCCGTTTCCATATGAGTTGGGAAATTGTTAGATGTAAATATAAACGGAATACAATGATTCCCAAATCCTTTTCAACCCATATTCAATTGAATGCACTACAAAGACAAGATATTTGATGTTCAAACTCATAAACTTTTTTTTTTTTTGCAAATAATAATTAACTTACAATTTCATGGCTGCAACACGTGCCAAAGTAGTTGGGAAAGGGCATGTTCACCACTGTGTTTCATCACCTTTTCTTTTAAACCTTTGGGAACTAAGGAGACACATTTTTGAAGCTTTTCAGGTGGAATTCTTTCCCATTCTTGTTTTATGTACAGCTTAAGTTGTTCAACAGTCCGGGGTCTCTGCTGTCGTATTTTACACTTCATAATGCGCCACACATTTTTAATGGGAGACAGGTCTGGACTACAGGCAAGCCAGTCTAATACCCGCACTCTTTTACTATGAAGCCATGCTGTTGTAACAAGTGAGTTGGCATTGTCTAGCTGAAATAAGCAAGGGCGTCCATGATAACATTGCTTGGATGGCAACATATGTAGCTCCAAAACCTGTATGTACCTTTAAGCATTAATGGTGCCTTCACAGATGTGTAAGTTACACATGCCTTGAGCACTAGTGCACCCCCATACCATCACAGATGCTGGCTTTTCAACTTTGCACCTAGAACAGTCCCGATGGTTCTTTTCCTCTTTGGTCCGGAGGACACGACATTCACCGTTTCCAAAAAACAATTAGAAATTTGGACTCGTCAGACCACAGAACAATTTTCATCAGTCCATTTTATATGAGCTAATCTGGTGATATCCTTTACACACTGATGTCGCTTTTTGATGCAGTACCGCCTGAGGGAACGAAGGTCCATTTATATCATCGCTTACGTGCAGTGATTTCTCCATATTCTCTGAACCCTTTGGTGGTATTACGGACCGTAGATGGTGAAATTTCAAAATTTCTTGCAATAGCCTGTTGAGAAATGTTGTTCTTAAACTGTTTGACAATTTGCTCACGCATTTGTTCACAAAGTGGTGACCGTTTCCCATTCCTTGTTTGTGAATGACAGCATTTCACAGAAGCTGTTTATATACCCAATCATGGCACCCACCTGTTCCCAATTAGCCTGCACACCTGTGGGATGTTCCAAATAAGTGTTTGATGAGAATTCCTCAACTTTATCAGTATTTATTGCCACCTTTCCCAACTTCTTTGTCATGTGTTGCTGGCATCAAATTCTAAAGTTAATGATTATTTGCCAAAAAAAAAAAGTATATCAGTTTGAACTTCAAATATGTTGTCTTTGTAGCACATTCAACTGAATATGGGTTGAAAATTATTTGCAAACCATTGTATTCCGTTAATATTTACATCTAACACAATTTCCCACCTCACATGCGTTCACAGTGTGGCGCATATTTGTATCATCATATGGAAACAGGGTTTGTAACCTAGCCAGTAACAAGAGCCAAGATTCATTAGAGGCAAGCTATCTAAAACAGCGGGGTCTGGGGCTCGGCTCGGCTTTAACAAGAAAAGCTTCTCAGCCGAGGCAACCTCAAAAGGAAGCAGGGCAGACGCTGAACCAAAGACGGGTAGTGAGAGCTAGGCGAATTGCCTCGCCATCCAGCTGAGTAGAGCCTCATTGGTTGAGCAGCCGGGTAAGACTTGACTGCGCCGGGAGGACGGACCCTTTGAACAGAGAGCTGGATCTAATTCATGAGTTCTGTGATGAGCTTATGGGTTAACACCGGAATCTAACAAAACATAAACATTCTTTCGAATATAAACATTAATATTCTTTTAAACATAAACAGTAACATTATTTCAAACATAAACATTCTTTCAAACCTAAACATTATTTCAAACAAACATAAAAATGATTTCAAACATGAACATTACTTGAAATATAAACGTTCTTTAAAATATAAACATTCTTTAAAATATAAACATTATTTCAAACAAACATTCTTTAAAACAAAAATCAGGGGTCTCAAACTCAATTTGCCCGGGGGTCACTGGATGCAGACACTGGGTGAGGCTGGGCCGCAAGAAAAGATTAATTACAAATTCTAACATGCACGTTCAATGGATTCACCTTCTTTGAACGGCTTACACACCCTAGCAACATATCAGTCAAATCTCCCCGTTTTTCCAGGAGACACCCAAATTTAAATGCATCTCCTGACAATTTCCTGGGGTATGCGATGTCCAATTGTAAGTCCTGATTATCACCCAGTTAACAATTCCATAAAAGTTCCGCGTTAGCGCTACCATTACTGCCTTTTACTACAGGTCATCACTATCGACTTAACATCATATGAATAGCGTGGCGGCATAGTTATATACAGTAAGGGGAGGGATAGAGTTGGGAGGCGGGGTTTGGTGGTAGCCCGGAAGAGTAATTTGTTCTGTTGTGTTTATGTTGTGATGCAGTGCGAATTTTCTCCCGAAATGTGTTTGTCATTCTTTTTTGGTGGTGGTTCACAGTAAGGCGCATATTTGTAACAGTGATAAACTTGTTTATACAGCCACCGTCAGTGTGACCTGTAAGTATGCCTTGCAGTCACTGACACGTGTTTGCAGAAACCTTACAGAACATGTGGCTGAGATTGTATGCTTTATGTTTGATGAAAAGGTGGATGCTATGACTTGTGTTCATAAAAGCCAAATACAGAAATGTCTGGAATGGTACACCGTTAGTACAAGATGTAGAGGGCGTCAAAGGCAGTGTCAACACAGCACCCATTGAACATTGTTGTTCGCGGGAATGATTACCCTTGAATGATTGCCTTGAAATTCCGGAGTCTCCCGGAAAATTCGGGAGGGTTGGTAATTATAAGAAATGACGCTGTGAAGCGCCATTCATATAAAACTCGCGGGGCACACTAACACTAAATTTACATATCAAGGTGCGGGCCGCAAAATAATGTCAAGGGTCTCAGACATGTGGCCAGAACATTATTTCGAACATAAAAAAACATTTTAAACAAAAAAATGTTTTCAAACATAAACATAAACTTTCATACATAAACATTCTTTGAAATATAAATATTCTTTGAAACATAAACATTCCAACAAACAACATTTTTTTACACAAACATTACATTCTTTTAAACACACACTATGTCAAACATAAACATTATTTCAAACCTCATTTTTTTACAAAACTTTCTTTCAAACATAAAAATTCTTTCAAACAAACATTAATTCAAATATGAATATTATTTTAGGCAAGAAAACATTCTTTCAAAGATAAACACTTTTTGAAACATAAACATTCTCTCAAACAACATTCTTTTAAACATAAACATACTTTCAAATATAAACATACTTTTAAAGATAAACGTGCTTTTAAACATAAACATTATTTTAAACATAATTCCTTCAAATATAAACATTATTTCACACATTAGAATTATTCCAAACACAAACATAAACAATATTTCAAAGAATAACATTATTGCAAACAAACAAACATTCTTCCAAACAAACATTATTTTAAATATAAACAAAAACATTTTAAATATAAAAAAATTTTCTTTCAAAGAATAACATTATTTTAAACATAAACAAACATTATTTTAAACATGAACGAACATTATTTCAAACGTAAACATTTTTTCAAACATAAACAAACATTATTTCAAACAAACATTCTTTCAAACAACATTATTTCAAACATAAACATTCTTTCAACCATAAAATTATTTCAAATAAACTTTCTTAGAAACATTAACATTCTTTCAAACAGAAACATTCTTTCAAACAAACATTATTTTAAATAATCATTATTTCAAACACCAACATTAATATTCTTTAAAACAATAACATTCTTTCAAACAGAAACATTCTTTCAAACAAACATTATTTTAAATAAACATTATTTCAAACACCAACATCAATGTTCTTTAAAACAATAACATTCTTTCAAACAGAAACATTCTTTCAAACATAAAAATTAACATTCTTTCAAACAAACATGTTTTCAAACATTCTTTCAAACAAACATTCTTTCAAACATAAACCTTTTTTCAAACATTATTTCAAAGAAACATTCTTTCAAACATAAAAATGAACATTCCTTCAAACATAAACATAATTTCAAACAAACATTATTTTAAACAAACATTATTTCAAACAAACATTTCAAACATAAACATTATTTCAAACATTCTTAAAAAAAAACATTCTTTCAAACAAAAACATTCTTTCAAACAAAAACATTCTTTCAAACATAAACATAAACTTTTATTCCAACATAAAACATTATTTTGAACAAACATTTCAAAGATAAACATTATTTCAAACATTCTTTAAAAAAAACATTCTTTCAAACAAAAATATTCTTTCAAACATTAACATAAACTTTTATTCCAACATTAAAACATTATTTTAAACATAAACATGTTTCTTTCAAACAAACATATTTCTTTCAAACATAAACAAATATGTTTGTTTCAAAGATAAACATGTTTCTTTTTAACATAAACATGTTACTTCCAAACAAACATGTTTTTCTACTATAACAAACATAAACATGTTTCTTTCTAACATAAACATGTTTCTTTCTAACAAACATTTTTCTTTCTGAAAAAAAAATAATTTCTTTCTAAAATAACTACAAACGTGTTTCTTTTTAACAAACATGTTTCTTTCTAACATTAACATGTTTCTAACATAAACATGTTTCTTTCAAGCATAAACATGTTTATTTTTAACGTAAACATGTTTCTCTCTAACAAACATGTTTATTTCTACAAACCCCGTTTCCATATGAGTTGGGAAATTGTGTTAGATGTAAATATAAATGGAATACAATGATTTGCAAATCATTTTCAACCCATATTCAGTTGAATATGCTACAAAGACAAAATATTTGATGTTCAAACTGAATAAAAAAATTTTTTGCAAATAATTATTAACTTTAGAATTTGATGCCAGCAACACGTGACAAAGAAGTTGGGAAAGGTGGCAATAGACACTGATAAAGCTGAGGAATGCTCATCAAACACTTATTTGGAACATCCCACAGGTGTGTAGGCTAATTGGGAACAGGTGGGTGCCATGATTGGGTATAAAAACAGCTTCCCAAAAAATGCTCAGTCTTTCTCAAGAAAGGATGGGGCGAAGTACACCCCTTTGTCTACAACTGCGTGAGCAAATAGTCAAACGGTTTATAAACAACGTTTCTAAAATTGCAATTGCAAGAAATGTAGGGATTTCAACATCTAGGGTCTATAATATCATCAAAAGGTTCAGAGAATCTGGAGATATCACTCCACGTAAGCGACATGGCCGGAAACCAACATTACATGACCGTGACCTTCGATCCCTCAAACGGCACTGTATCACAAACCGACATCAATCTCTAAAGGATATCACTACATGGGCTCAGGAACACTTCAGAAAACCACTGTCACTAAATACAGTTAGTCGCTACATCTGTAAGTGCAAGTTAAAGCTCTACTATGCAAAGCGAAGGCCATTTATCAACAACATCCAGAAACGCCACCGGCTTCTCTGGGCCCAAAATCATCTAAGATGGACTGATGCAAAGTGGAAAAGTGTTCTGTGGTCTGACGACTCCACATTTCTAATTTTTGGGGGAAATATTCGACATCATCCAGACTGTTATCGACGCAAAGTTCAAAAGCCAGCATCTGTGATGGTATGGGGGTGCATTAGTGCCCAAGGCATGGGTAACTTACACATCTGAGAAGGCACCATTAATGCTGAAAGGTACATACAGGTTTTGGAACAACATATGCTGCAGTCTAAGCGCCATCTTTTTCATGGACGCCCCTGCTTATTTTAGCTAGGCAATGCCAAGCCAGATTCAGCACATGTTACAACAGTGTGGCTTTGTAAAAAAAGAGTGCGGCTACTTTCCTGGGCCGCCTGCAGTCCAGACCTGTCTCTAATCGAAAATGTGTGGCGCATTATGAAGCCTAAAATATGACAGCGCAGACCCCCGACTGTTGAACGACTGAAGTTCTTCATAAAACAAGAATGGGAAAGAATTCCACTTTGAAAGCTTCAACAATTAGTTTCCTCAGTTCCCAATCGCGTATTGAGTGTTGTTAAAAGAAAAGGTGATGTAACACAGTGGTGAACATGTCCTTTCCCAACTACTTTGGCACGTGTTGCAGCCATGAAATTCTAAGTTAATTATTATTTGCAAAAAAAAAATAAAGTTTGAGTTTGAAAATCAAATATCTTGTCTTTGTAGTGCATTCAATTGAATATGGGTTGAAAAGGATTTGCAAATCATTGTATTCCATTTATATTTACATCTAACACAATTTCCCAACTCATATGGAAACGGGGTTCCTAACAAACATGTTTCCTTCTGAGAAACATGTTTCTTTCTAACAAAAATGTTTATTTTTAACATAAACATGTTTCTTTTTAACAAACAAACATGTTTCTAACATAAACATTTTTATTTTTAACAAACATTTTCTTTCAAACATAAACATGTTTCTTTCTAACAAACATGTATCTTCCTAACAAAAACATGTTTCTGACAAACATGTTACTTTCAGGCATAAACATGTTTATTTTTAACAAACATACACATGTTTCTAACATAAAAATGTTTCTTTTTAACAAACATTTTCTTTCAAACATAAACATATTTCTTTCTAACAATCATGTTTCTTTCTAACAAACATGTTTCTTTTTAACATAAACATGTTTCTTTTTAACATAAACATGTTTCTTTTAAAAATAATCATGTTTCTAACATAAAAATAAAAAATTCTTTCTAACATAGACATGTGTCTTTCTAACCTAAACATGTTTTGTTTTTAACACAAAAATGTTTTTTTTCTCACATAAACATAAACATGTTTCTTTTTAACATAAACATGTTTCTTTCTAACATTAACATGTTTATCACTAACATAAACATATTTCTCTCTAACATAAACATGTTTCTCTCTAACATAAACAAGTTTATTTTTAACGTAAACATGTTTTTTTCTCACATCACAAAAAAAATGTTTCTATCTAACGTAAACATGTTTCTTTCTAACAAACAAGCATGTTTCTTTTTAACATAAACATGTTTCTTTCTAACATAAACATAAACATAAACATGTTTCTTTATAACATAAATATTTACTTACCAGGTCACAATCTTCCACGGTGATCGTGTCAAAGTCACACCTAAACAAACAAAAACATATTTGTGTTGTTGACATCATTTGTTGACATTTCCATAGCATAGTGATCATATGTTTGTTTTGTTTTGTTGACATCATTTGTTGACATTTCTATAATATGGTAAATATGTGTTTGTTTTCTTTTGTTGACATCATTTTTTGACCTGTCTATAGTATAGTAAACACAGTTTTATTTTGTTGACATCATTTGTTGACATGTCTATGGTTTAGGAAACACAGTTTTCTTTTGTTTACATCATTTGTTCACATGTCTATGGAATAGTAAACAGTTTTCTTATGTTGACATCATTTGTTGACATGTTTATAGTATAGTAAACATGTTTATTTTCTTTTGTTGACATCATTTGTTGACATTTTTATAGTATTGTAAACATATGTTTGTTCTCATTTGTTGACATGTTTATAGTATAGTAAACACAGTTTTCTTATGTTGACCTTATTTGACATGTCTATAGTATAGTATACAGTACATATGTTTGTTTTCTTTTGTTGACATGTCTATAGTTTAGTATACATATAATGTTTTTTTTCTTTTGTTGACATTTATATAGTATAGTATACATATGATGGTTGTTTTCTTTTGTTGACATCATTTGTTGACATTTCTATAGTATAGTAAACATTTTTGTTTTCTTTTGTTGACAACATTTGTTGACATTTCTATAGTATATTATACATATAAATAAATAAATGGGTTGTACTTGTATAGCGCTTTTCTACCTTCAAGGTACTCAAAGCGCTTTGACACTACTTCCACATTTACCCATTCACACACACATTCACACACTGATAGAGGGAGCTGCCATGCAAGGCGCCAACCAGCACCCATCAGGAGCAAGGGTGAAGTGTCTTGCTCAGGACACAACGGACGTGACGAGGTTGGTTCTAGGTGGGATTTGAACCAGTGACCCTCGGGTTGCGCTCGGCCACTCTTCCACTGCGCCACGCCGTCCCTCATATGTGTGTTTTCTTTAGTTGATATGTCTATAGTGTAGTATACATATGATGTTTTTTTCTTTTGTTGACATAATTTGTTGATATTTTTACAGTATAGTATACATATAAAGGTTGTTTTCTTTTGTTGACATCATTTGTTGACATTTCTATAGTATAGCAAACATAAATAAATAAATGGGTTGTATTTGTATTGCGCTTTTCTACCTTCAAGGTACTCAAAGCGCTTTGACATTACTTCCACATTTACCCATTCACACACACATTCAAATAACTGATGGAGGGAGCTGCCATGCAAGGCGCCAACCAGCACCCATCAGGAGCAAGGGTGAAGTGTCTTGCTCAGGACACAACGGACGTGACGAGGTTGGTACTAGGTGGGATTTGAACCAGGGACCCTCGGGTTGCCCACGGCCACTCTTCCACTGCGCCACGCCGTCCCAAACATGCGTGTTTTCTTTTGTCATCATTTGTTCACATTTCTATAGTATAGTGATATTTGATATAGTGATATTTCTTTAGTTTAGTATACAAATGATGTTTTTTTTTCTTTTGTTGACATTTCTATAGTTTAGTAAAACATATGGTGGTTGTTTTATTTTGTTGACATCAGTTGTTGATATTTACAGTATATGGTATAGGGAACATATGTTTATTTTCTTTTGTTGACATTTCTATATTTTAGTAATCATATGATGGTTGTTTTTTGTTGACTATTGTTGACATTTTAACAGTATAGTAAACATTTTCTTTTGTTGACATCACTTGTTGATATTTCTATAGTTAAGTAAACATACAATGGTTGTGTTCTTTTGTTGACATCCATCCATCAATTTTCTACCGCTTATTCCCTTTGGAGTCACAGGGAGCGCTGGTGCCTATCTCAGCTACAATCTGGCGGAAGGCGGAGTACACGCGCTGGTGCCTATCTCAGCTACAATCTGGCGGAAGGCGGCGTACACCCTGGACAAGTCGCCAACTCATCGCAGGCTTTTGTTGACATTTGATGACCTTTTTATAGTATAGTGAACATATGTTTGTTTTCTTTTGTTGACATTTCCATAGTTTAGTAAACATATGATGTTTGTTTTCTTTTGTTGACATTTCTATAGTTTAGTAAACATACAATGGTTGTTTTCTTTTATTGACCTCATT
The DNA here is from genome assembly GCF_033978795.1 of Nerophis ophidion. Classification (NCBI taxonomy): domain Eukaryota; kingdom Metazoa; phylum Chordata; class Actinopteri; order Syngnathiformes; family Syngnathidae; genus Nerophis; species Nerophis ophidion. Next base: position 31,297,251 of record NC_084613.1, read on the forward strand.
TGTTGACATTTTTATAGTAAACAGTTTTATTTTGTTGACATTTGTTGACATTTCTATAGTATAGTAATCATACAAACCCTGTTTCCATATGAGTTAGGAAATTGTGTTAAATGTAAATATAAACGGAATACAATGATTTGCAAATAATTTTCAACACATATTCAGTTGTATATGCTACAAAGACAACATATTTGATGTTCAAATTGATAAACATTTTTTTTTGTGTGCAAATAATTATTAACTTTTGAATTTGATGCCAGCAACACGTGACAAAAAGGTGGGAAAGGTGGCAATAAATACTGTCAAAGTTGAAAAATTCTCATCAAACACTTATTTGGAACATCCCACAGGTGTGCAGGCTATTTGGGAACAGGTGGGTGCCATGATTGGGTATAAAAGCAGCTTCCATGAAATGCTAAGTAATTAACTAACAAGGATGGGGCGAGCTGTCGTATTTTACACTTCATAATGCGCCACACATTTTCGATGGGAGACAGGTATGGACTGCAGGCGGGCCAGAGAAGTACTCGCACTCTTTCACTACGAAACCACGCTGTTATAACACGTAACTTGGCATTGTCTTGCTGAAATAAGCAGGGGCGTCAATGATAATGTTGCTCCAAAACCTGTATGGACCATTCAGCATTAATGGTGCCTTCACAGATGTGAACTTTGCGCCTATAACAATCCGAAGGGTTATTTTCCTCTTTGTTCTGGAGGACACCACACCCTCTGTTTCCAAATATAATTTTAAATGTGGACTTGTCAGACCACAGAACACCTTTCCACTTTGCATGAGTCCATCTTAGGTGAGCTCAGGCCCAGAAAAGCCAGCGGCGTTCGTTGTTGTTGTTGATTAACGGGTTTGGCTTTGCATAGTAGAGTTTTAACTTGCACTTACAGATGTAACGACCAACTGTAGTTACTGACAGTGGTTTTCTGAAGTGTTCCTGTGGTGATATCATTTACACACTGATGTCGGTTTTTGATGCAGTACCGCCTAAGGGGTCAAAAGTCCGTAATATCATCGCTTACGTGCAGTGATTTCTCCAGATTCTCTGAACTTTTTGATGGTTTTACGGAACGTAGATGGTAAAATCCCTAAATTTCTTGCAATAGCTCGTTGAGAAATGTTGTTCTAAAACTGTTCGACAATTTGCTTACAAAGTTGTGACCCTCACCACATCCTTGTTTGTGAAGTACTTAGCATTTCAGGGAATCTGCTTTTATACCCAATCAAGGCACCCAACTGTTCCCAAATAGCCTGCACACCTGTGGGATGTTCCATAAAAGTGTTTGATGAGCATTCCTTAACTTTATTAGCATTTATGGCCACCTTTCCCAACTTCTTTGTCACGTCTTGCTGGCATCAAATTTTAAAGTTAATGATTATTTGAAAAAAAAAAAAAAAAAAAAGGTTTATCAGTTTAAACATCAAATATGTTGTCTTTGTAGCATATTCAACTGAATATGGGTTGAAAATGATTTGCAAATCATTGTATTCCGTTTATATTTATATCTAACACAATTTCCCAACTCATATGGAAACGGGGTTTGTATGTTTGTTTGTTTTTGTTAACATCATTTGTTGACATTTTTTTAGTGTATTGAATATGTTCGTTTTATTTTGTTAACATCATTTGTTGACATTTCTATGGTTTAGTAAACATGATGGTTGTTTTTTTTTGTTGACATTTGTTGACAGTTTTGTGGTTTAGTAAACATACGGTTGTTTTATTTTGCCGACATCATTTGTTGACATTTTTATAGTATAGTAAACATGTGTTTGTTTTTTTTGGTGGAATTTCTATAGTATTGTAAACATGCTGCTTTTACAGGGCTTGCCCTAGCTTAGCTTCCCCATACCATACAAAGAACTGATCGGTCCGTCTACACCCTTGGGGACCTGACCGGACAGATTAAGTGCAACTAAAGGATGAACGGGCTCCAGAACCAAGGGCCTCAACATAAAAGAGCAAAAAACTGGATAAGGCAGCAGAGAGATGGCAGATCATCCATCCATCCATTTACTACCGCTTATTCCCTTTTGGGGTCGCATTCCCCTCCAAATCTCAGACGGATGCACAGACAGTGTGTGCAGATCAGAGAGCCGCTTCGCTGTAACCAAGGCACAAGAAAGGCTGTTTTAAAGGAAATCAGCTACAGGCCCAATTTGGCCAAACGCTCAAAAGGAGGCTGCGACAGAGCTCACTGCATCAATTGCAAATCCCGAGATGGGACCATGTGTGACCTTGGTGGCCGTATATGCCTAGGCCCCTTCAAAAACTGGCTAATGAGGGGCTGTGAGCCCACTATCGTACCATAAATAGGGATGTGATGGTCAGGTATGACCGCCAAATAGCCCTTCAAGGTGGATTCCGTCCACCCTTTCTCCACTCGGTGAGTTAAACTTGACCCGTGGGCCATATTTAGGGCACCTCTGCATAAGGTTCAAGATATGGAACCAGGAGGTGGGTTGAATGTAACACTTTTGGTGCAGCCTGCTGCCGGCGACAGGTGTTATTGCCAAGATCTCCGCCAATGTTGCTTAAGAGGTTAGGAATGATTCTGGAAAACGGTGGAGTTCTGGTTTGGAACTGGAGTTTCTACACTGACTTCCGTGTATTCAGTGCCCAAGAGCAGCGGGTACACTGGCACTAGTGAGCAAGAGCAAGGTGAAGCGTGAAGCCGGAGGCGATAACCATCAGCGACAGAAACGGCCACCAGCCTACTAGGGTCCGGTGGTCCCTGAGATGGGTGGTTACCGAGCGCAAATGTGAGGCTCTTACATCCCTCACAGAGTGGACCAAAAACTTCTCCTGGCAACACTGGAGTCACCGGAACAGCAAAGCAGTCCTGGTCCTGGTCGGACATGTTGGACTGGGACAGCCAGACTTGGCTGCACGTCTGGACCACTGAGACCATTGAGTGACCATCTTTTGGAGTAGTCTTTTAATGGCAAACGCCGAGACTCCAGTAGCAACATGTGTGTTGCGTTCATGCCATACTGGCTGATTTACGGATTCAAGCACAAAATCAGGAAGGACCGGGAGCCTGTCCGACCTGTGTCGCCGTTAGCTCTTGTCAAACACTGAAGCAGCTGGAGGAGGAGCATGGCAGACCAGTTGAGAGCGTGTTGCTGCTCCTACAACCACATCCCTATCAGTAGGGTTCATTGGCTAGGTTCCTGATACAGGTTTTGTTAGTTTATATAGGTGTTTGTAGTTTCTTGCTAGTTCATACAGGTTATTGTTAGTTTATACGGGCTATTGTTAGTTTATACAGGTTTTTGTAGGTTCTTGTTAGTTGATACAGGTTCCTGATAGTTCACACAGGCTATTGTTAGTTAATACAGGTTCTTGTTGGTTTAAACATGTTTTGTAGGTTATTGTTAGTTCATGCAGGTTCATGCAGGTTATTGCTAGTCCATGCAGGTTTTTGTTTGTTAATACAGGTTCTTGTAGGTTTTGGTTCTTGTAGGTTTTTGTGGGTTTATACAGGTTATTGTTAGTCCATACAGGTTTTTGTTAGTGTATACAGGTTATTGTTAGTCCATACAGGTTTTTGTTAGTGTATACAGGTTCTTGTAGGTTTGTGTTATTTCATACAGGTTATTGTCGGTTGTTGTTGGTTCATTCAGGTTCTTGTTAGTCCATACAGGTTTTGGATGGTTTATACAGGTTCTTGTAGGTTCCTGTTAGTTCATAAATGTTCTTGATAGTTTAGTTTATGCTAGTTATTGTAGATTACTGTCCATTCAAAGAGGCTCTTGTTGGTTCATACAGGTTATTGTTAGTCCATCCAGGTTTTTGTTAGTTTATACAGGTTCTTGTGGGTTCCTGTTAGTTTATACAGGTTTTTTTTACTTTATACAGGTTATTGTAGGTTCTTCTTAGTTTATACAGGTGTGTGTTAGTTCAAACAGGTGTTTGTTAGTTTATACAGGTTTTTATATGTTCTTGGTAGTTCATACAAGTTCTTGTTAGTTTATACAGGTTTTGGTAGGTTATTGTTAGTTCATACATGATTTTGCTAGTTTATACAGGATCGTTTTAGTTTATACAGGTTTCTGTAGGTCCTGTTAGTTCACACAGTTTCTTGTTTGTCCATACAGGTTTTTGTTACTTCATACAGATTCTTGTTATTGTAGGTTCTTCTTAGTTCATACAGGTTCTTGTAAATCCATACATGTGTTTGTTAGTTTATACGGGTTGTTGTTGATTTTTGTTAGTTCATACAGATTCAAGTAGGTTTTTGTACCTGTAGATTAGTACAGGTTCCTGTAGGTTAGTACAGGTTCCTGTAAGTTTACATAGGTTATGTAAGTTCCTGTTAGTTTATACAGGTTTTTCTTAGTTCATGGTGGTTTTTGTTAGTCCATACAGGTGTTTGTTAGTTTATACAGGTTCTTGTTAGTCCATATAGGTGTTTGTTAGTTTATACAAGTTCTTGTAGGTTCTTGTTCTTGTATGTTCTTCTTAGTTCATACAGGTTATTCCTAGTCCGTATGGGTGTTTTGTTAGTTTATATAGGTACTTGTAGGTTCTTGTTCTTGTATGTTCTTCATAGTTCATACAGGTTCTTGTTTGTCCATACAGGTGGTTGTTAGTTTATACAGGTTTGTGTATGTTCTTGTTAGTTTATACAGGTTCTTGTTAGTTTATACAGGTTTTTGTTAGTTCATAAAGGTGCCTGTTAGTTCATAAGGGTTATTGTTAGTTTATACAGATTCTTCTAGGTTCCTGTTAGTTCATACAGGTTCTTGTTTGTTTATAAAGGTGTTGTTGGTTCATACAGGTTATGAATTTGCAGCATCATACAGGTTTATGTAAGTTCACAAAGGTTCTTGTAGGTTCCTGTTGGTTTGAACAGGTTATTGTGGGTTTGAAAATGTTCATACAGGTTATTGTAGGTTCCAGTTTGTTCATACAGGTTATTGCAGGTTCTTGTTAATTCATACAGGTTTTCGTAGGTTCTTGTTAGTTTACACATGTCATTGTACTTGTAAGTTTATAAAAGTTCCTCTAAGATCACATAGGTTCTTGTAAGTTCCTGTTGTAGGTTATTGTTAGTTCATAGTGTGTGAATGTGTGTGAATGGGCGAATATGGAAATACTGTCAAAGCGCTTTGGGCTTCTTAAAAAGGGGTAGAAAAGCACTATACAAGTACAACCCATTTACCATTTACCATACAGGTTATGGTAGGTTGCTTTTAGTTCATACATGGTTTTTTTGTAGGTTCTTGTACTTACAGGTGTATACAGACACTCAGCATCAAAGTTTGGAATTGGGGGTTTAATCACCAAAAAATGATTCCCGGGCGCGGCCACCGCTGCTGCCCTCCCATGTGATCATGGGGGATGGGTCAAATGCAGAGAATAACTTCTGATAGTTCATACAGGTTCGTGGAGGTTTCTGATTGTACATACAGGTTCTCGTCAGTCCTTTCAAGTTTTTGTTAGTTTATACAGGTTATTGTTCTTGTTTGTTTATACAGGTTCCTGTTAGTTCATACAGGTTCTTGTAGGTTACTGTTAGTTCATACAGTTTCCAGTTGGTTCGTGTTAGTTCATACAGTTTTTTGTTAGTTTATACAAGTTCTTGTAGGTTCTTGTTAATCCATACAGGTTCTTGTTGGTTCTTATTAGTTGTTGGTGGTTCTAGCGATGGAGGCGCTATCACTTTGATGTGTTCTTCTCCTCCAGGGAAGTTCTTCTTTGAGCCTGCTGCTGTTTTGCTGTAATAAACTGTAATAAGATGGCCGACGTGGCGGCGCTCTGCAGGGAACAGCAGGTAATGAAAGACCAGCAGTCTCCAATAAAGCTCCTCTAACTCCGCGCTTACGGCTCGGCAGCTCGCCTCACGGAGCGCGCACATACACGCACGCACACACACACGCACGCATGCGCGCGCGCGCAAACACACACACACACGCACACGCACACGCACACTTTAACAATGGTGCTATTACTCAGATCAAGAATCTGAGTAACAAATCCTCAATTTGGAAGTTTCTGTGTTGAATATCAAATTATTGAGTAACAATTTTGTACACACACACACACACACACGCACACGCACACAGCCCTGACAGATGGAACATGATCGTCCATATTCGCTCCCTCATAAAAAGGATTGTAACCGCCATATCAATCACCCTTCATCCTGGACTGTGTGTGTGTGTGTGTGTGTGTGTGTGTGTGTGTGTGTGTGTGTGTGTGTGTGTGTGTGTGTGTGTCTGTGTGTGTGTGTGTGTGTGTGCACGCGAGTGTGTTGCATGTGTGTGAGTGCGTGTGTGGTTTTGGGGGGTTTAATCTCTAATTAGATCTGCGTGTGTATTTGGCAGCTCCTCGGCTGAGAGAGCTCCTTTTGTCAGCTTTTTAAGAAGTGAAGAAGAGTTACTTGCAGCAAGTGTATTCCAAAGTCCTTGGGCCCAGACCAGAAATCCCACTTGTCGGCACCACCGACAGCAACCATTGATTTGTCAATGGGTGTATAAATGTTGATGCGATAACCATTGCAGATTTATTGGTCGGATGAAAGTCAAACTGCTTTTTCCACGCACTACAATGAACCACAAATGTGTGTCTCAAATGCTTTACTGTTAGCATCCCGGTAATCCTTTCTGTCATTCATTAAGGCAGATTTTGTTCTATGGCATAAGGGGCCGAACAAAATGTTGAATGTTGTGGTTTTCCGGACATTTGTGATATTGTGAGACCAGTTTCCCAGAGGGCTACTGAACCACAGTAGCAGACAACATGCACATTCCACTACCCTAGTTCCACAAAGGGTCCAAAAAGTTTTTCACCACTGTGGCATGTTTATCAACTATGTATTTGTAGTCAAGAATGTCCTTGTGATTGTGCCAAAGCATTCACACAGTGGATCATCTTCCTCACTGTTATCAGAGTCCTCAGGGTCTACAACAGGGGTCTCAGACACGAGGCCCGCAGGCCAATTGCGGCCCGCGAGACGTTATTTTGCGGCCCGCACCTTCATATGAAAAAATTATGTTAGTGCGGCCCGCAAGTTTTTATGAATGCCGCTTGACAGCGTCATACTTGCCAACCCTCCCGATTTTTCCGGGAGTCTCCTGAATTTCATAGCAACCATTCTCTCGAATATCTGTCAATTTTCACCCAATCAACAATGTTCAGGGTGTGCCATAGTGGCTTTGTCATTAGCGCCTTATACAATCTGTACACATTTCGTGCCAGCTTAGTCTAAATTGTATCTGGCATTTGACCTCACATGTAAGTGACTGCAAGACATACTTGATCAACAGCCACACAGGTCACCCTGAGGGTGGCCGTATAAACACGTTTAACACTGTTACAAATATGCGCCACACTGTGAACCCACCCCAAACAAGAATGACAAACACATTTTGCTACCACCTTTCCAACCCTGCCCCCCACCGTGTGTCAGTTCAGGTGCAGTATATTGTAGCCATGAAGAGTTAGGGCTGCAAGGTCTTCTGGGTATTTGTTCTGTTGTGTTACGGTGCTGATGTTCTCCTGAAATGTGTTTTTCATTCTTGTTTGGTGTGGGTTCACAGTGTGGCGCATATTTGTAACAGTGTTAAAGTTGTTTATACGGCCACCCTCAGTGTGACCTGTATGGCTGATGATCAATTATGTCTTGCAGTCACTTACGTGTGTCTGCAAAAGCCTCATACAACATGTGGCTGCGCTGGCACACTGTTAGAATGATGAATAGGTGGATGCAATGACACGTCGTAGAGGACGTTAAAGGCAGTGCTATCACGGCACGCCCTTAATATTGTTGGTCAGGTTAAAATCGGGACAAATTTATGAAAATAGTTGCATCTGGAGGTGCACTAAGATTTGGGAGTCTCCCGGAAAAATCTGGATCGTTGGCAAGTATGTTGCTAGGGCGGGAAAGCCATTCAAAGAAGGTGAATTCATTAAAAAGTGCATGTTAGATTTTTTAAGAAATCTTTTCTTGCGGCCCAGCCTCACCCAGTTTCTGCATTCAGTGGCCCCCAGGTAAATTGAGTTGGCGACCCCTGGTCTACAACCTCTTCCTCGACATGTCAGTGGACTTTAAACTGCTAGTTGGGGAGTTTGCATGACCGTACACACTTGCAGGAAAGTAGTTGCAACGCCGCTGGAGAACTCTGCATCCACTCCGTTGATGATCAGTGCTTCATTCACAACCCTTGGAACACAGGGATGGCACTGCAGTCAGTGCCTGCTAAATGCAGCCTGGTAGTTTGCATGGACGACATGCATGAAGAGGCAGTCTTCCCATGATGGGAGCTGACCATTGACGTTTGTGGTGTTGGTAGATGGCACATACATGTGACGATTCTGAAAGAGCTTGGTAGATACATCCCATGAATGACCAAGCTTCCTGACGGTCTCTTGGTAGGTTTTATCTGACATATTTTTTTTCCAAGACGCCCATATTTCCCCGGCCTACAGAGGCACTGACTGTAACCGGTGAACACGTACAGTCTAACTAGGGCATTATTGACACCAGGAAATCTGTATCTTAAGCAGTGATAACCACAGCCTTGGATCCAGCCGCTGCTGCATTCAAGTGTGTGCTTCCTCCTTCGTGGACCACAGCTCTACCATCTTCTCCCCGTGGTCCGTGGTGAGTTTGTAGCAGAGAGCCACTTTTCCTTCAGTTTCTCTCTGCCATTTGGTTATTTCCGCCCCTCTACCAGGAACTTGATTAGACTTGCCTGCAGAGTCGTTAGGTCCACTGCTGAATATTGTGGCTTGCACCTCTGTTGCATCTCTGCGTCTTTGATGGACATCTCTCAGTAAACTTAGAAGACAACGTCAATACGCTTACTCTTGGCTCTTTAATGAAAATCTGTGGGCAGTCTAGCTTCAGCCAGATGTGAAAACGTTTTGTCATTCCCTTGCATCTTCTGTACCAGACTCATGCCATCAATGACTATTGCTTCAGCAGGAGGAACACATAAAGGTTTGCTTTGTTCATCTTCTGCAGAGATCCATCGCCATTACCAATTGACCATGTCAAGGGCCCCGGGAGCTGCATTATGGCATCTCTCATGTGTAGATCTTGAATCTGAGCAACCAGGTTCATATGTCCCAACACGTTCCTGTCAGGCACAAGGACCATTTCTTTGGCCTGCACTTTGGTTTGGTCTCTTCCAGATGTGGGTGATTTTTTCAAGCTCATTTTTGTCATCTTGTTATGTAACTGTAGTAGGTGAATTTGATTCCAGGTGTTTCTTCTTGAAATCTTGTTATGTCTGGTCTCGTACCGTGTGCGCTCGACGTAATTGGCAACATCAGAAGGAGCAACAGTAGCGGTTGACAAGCTGACAAACTGTGCTTGAGCAGGACTCCGTGGTTTCAGCCAGCTATTCACCATGAGTTCCACCAAGGATTGGATGTCAGCCTCATCCCTCAAGACCTTACATCTATCTGGTGGCTTCATTCTCTTGATTACAACTGCGCAGCTTACCATTCTGCAAAATCTGGCACTTTTATTAAATCATAGGATGTGTCAACAGACCATTGTGTGATTTTCCACCAAAAAGTCAGCATCTCAGAATGGTAAGATGGTAAAACTGCAAAGTACATACACTAAACTGCTCTTCCTAAATGGTTATCACATATTGAAATAATCATATAGTCCTTACCAAAACCCTTAATAGCCCTACTGTTTGGTTTCCTCTGATGGTAGTGATGCATCCCTGGGACCATGGACAATATGGTCCCTAGCAATACCTTAGTAGCCTTAAAATTTGGTTTCCTCTGATGGTACTGATGCATGCCTGGGACCATGGACCATATAGTCCCTACCAATAACTTAGTAGCCCTCAAGTTTGGTTTCCTCTGATGGTATCGATACATACCAGGGACCATGGACCATATGGTCCCTACCAATACCTTAGTAGGCCTAAAGTTTGGTTTCCTCTGATGGTACCGATACATACCTGGGACCATGGACCATATAGTCCCTACCAATGACTTAGTAGCCCTAAAATCTGATTTCCTCTGATGGTACCGATACATGCCTGAGACCATGGACGATATAGTCCCTACCAATAACTTAGTAGCCCTAAAGTTTAGATTCCTCTGATGGTACCAATACATGACCGGGACCATGGACCATATAGTCCCTGCCAATAACTTAGTAGCCCTAAAGTTTGGTTAAAGGAAATGGTACAGATACATGCCTGGGACCATGGACCATATAGTCCCTACCAATGACTTAGTAGCCCTAAAGTATGGTTTCTTCTGATGGTATCGATACATGCCTGGGACCATGGATTAGATAGTCCCTACCAATAACTTAGTAGCCCTGAAATGGGTTGTACTTGTATAGCGCTTTTCTACCCCTTTTTTAAAGAGCCCAAAGCGCTTTGACAGTATTTCCACATTTGCCCATTCACACACTGATGGCGGGACCTGCCATTCAAGGCACTCACCGGGAACCATCAGGAGCAAGGGTGAAGTGTCTTGCCCAAGGACACAACGGATGTGACTAGGATGGTAGAAGGCGGGGATTGAACCAGTAACCCTCAGATTGCTGGCACAGCCACTCTACCAACTTCGCCACGCCGACCCCAGTAAGTCTGATTTCCTCTGATGGTACCGATACATGCCTGGAACCATGGACCATATAGTCCCTACCAATAACTTAGTAGCCCTAAAGTTTAGTGTCCTCTGATGGTATCAATACATGCCTGGAACCATGGACCATATAGTCCCTGCCAATAACTTAGTAGCCCAAAAGCTTGAATAAATGTGATGGTACCGATACATGCCTGGGACTATGGACCATATAGTCCCTACCAATTAACTTAGTAGCCCTAAAGTTTGGTTTCCTCTGACGATACCGATACATGCCTGGGACCATGGACCATATTGTTCCTACCAATAACTTAGTAGTCCTAAAGTTTGGTTTCCTCTGATGGTACCGATACATACCTGGGACCATGGACCATATTGTTCCTACCAATAACTTAGTAGCCCTAAAGTTTGGTTTCCTCTGATGGTACCGATACATACCCAGGACCATGGACTGTGTGTGTGTGTGTGTGTGTGTGCGTGTGTGTGTGTGTGTGTGTGTGTGTGTTACCTGGCAGCTTGCTGCAGTTGAGCAACACGATGTAAAGCCTCATCTCGCTCTTGATTGGCCAGCATGACTCGAGACCTGAGAGCCTGGTCTCTGTCCTTGTGAGCACATAACAACTGGTCCAGCAACTCTGAGCAGGGACCACATTTAAAAACATTTAATATCTTTCAAAGTCTACTTTAAAATCTTTTCAATATATTAAAAAAAATCTACTTTAAAAATGTTTAAATTTTTGAAAACAAATATATTTTCTGAAATCTACTCAAATCATCCATCCATCCATTTCTGCCGCTTATTCCCTTTGGGGTCGCGGGGGGCGCTGGTGCCTACAATCGGGCGGAAGGCGGTGTACACCCTGGACAAGTCGCCACCTCATCGCAGGTACAACACAGATAGACAGACAACATTCACACTCACATTCACAATTAAATCATTATTTTTTTAATTGTATGTTTTGAAGTCTATGTTAACAAATGTTTTAAGAAATTCAATATGTTTTATAATCTACCTAAAACATTTCAATTAAGTTTTTAAAATAGTTTTTTAAAACATTTTAATATGTTTAGAAATCAACTTTAAAAATCCAAATTATGCTTTAAAATCAACTTTGAAAACATTTCACTTAGGTCTTAAAATCCACTTTAAAAACATTTTCATTATGTTTTATACTTATACTTAAAGTTCATTTATATTACGTTTTAAAATTTGCTCTAAAAACATTTAAAATATGTTTGAAAATCAACTTTAAAAATATTAAAATGTGTTTTAAAATCAACTTGCATAACATTTAGATTATGTTTTAACACATAGATTAAGAATATGTTTTATGATCAACTTTAAGAGCATTGAAATTATGCTTTAAAATATATTTTAAAAACTTTAAAATGTGTTTTTAAAATTAACTTGAATAACATTTAGATTATGTTTTAAAGTTGACAAATAACATTTAAATAATGTCTTAGGGTGTATCTAAAACATAAAGTTTTGAAATCTACATTGAAACATCATATTTTGAAAAATTAACTTGAAAATTATTTAAATGGTCTAAAATCTACTCAAAACTATTAAATCACATTTAACATTACATTAATGTCTTAAAATCTATATCAAAACATTTAATATGCGTTAAAATCATGTTTAAAATATCAAAATATTTTTATAGACAATTTGAAAAAAAATTTAAGTATGCTTTAAAATCAACTTTAAAACATTTATTGTGTTTTGCAATCAACTTAAAAAATCTAAATTGTCTTAAAACTTTTTCAATTACGTTTTAAAATCTGTTTTAAAAACATCTCAATGTTTTGAGATCAACTTTGAAAACATTTAAATTGTGTTATAACGTGGACTTAAAAGCATTGAAATTAGGTGTTGAAACCAACTTTTCAGATATTTAAAATGTAAATAAGCTCTAAAATCAACGTCAAACACATTTAAAAGTATGTGCTAAAATTGACTTTACTGACATTTAAAATGTCTTCGTTAAAAAAAACTTTTAAAACATTTTAAATGTAAATATTATGCTCTGAAATCAACTTTAAACACGTTTAAATTGTTATAAACATCAATTTGAAAGCATTGAAATCATGTCTTAAAATCAACTTTACTGACATTTAAAATGTATATCTCAAAAACAACTTTAAAGACACTTAAAATGTAAATATAATGTTTTGAAACTTTAAAAACATTGGGATGTAGACTTCCTGGTTCTCACCTGAAGGTCTTTCCCAGGCTTGTGCCTCCTTCTGCTCCGCCCTCAGCTCCACCTCCTTCCTCTGTAGCTCCTCCTCCTTAAGGCTGAGCTGCTCCAGCAGCTGCAACAAAGAGTGTTTGTTTGTCTGTGACCACACACGCTGACGCTGGCCTTTCCAACCTGCTTGTTGGCATCTCTCAGCGCGTCCAGCTCCCTCAACAACAGCGACACCTTCTTGTCCCCGGCAGGTGGCGGACCCTGCTCATACGCTGCCGCGCGACCAATAACGCTGTCCTGATGCCTGCTGGAGGAGACAACATGGGCGACTAAAAGACAAGTTTCAGACTTGTCCATGATGGAAATCTTCTTGCAACCTGTTGCCGTCCAGCTAGCGCCCTGCGAGCCCATTTCTAGCAACTAACTTGCAACCTGCTAGCATCACGTTAACTTTCTGTTAATGCCCTACTAGGGCTTTGTTAGCATCATGCAACGTTGACGTTGTGGTTGCGGTACAGTTGCATAGCGTCATGTTAGCGGCCTGGTGACCTTGTGTTTACTATACTGTACATAGCATCATGTGCGCATCGTGCTAGCAGCCTGTTGATGTGTTTGCTGTACAGTTGCATACAGTCATCTTAGTGTCATGCTAGCGGCCTGTTGACGTTGTGTTGGCTGTACGTTTACATAGCGTCATGCTAGCGGCCTGTTAACGTTGTATTTGCTGTACGTTTGCATGCCGTCATGTTAGCATCATGCTAGCGGCTGGTTGACGTTGTATTTGCTGTACATTTGCATGCCATCATGTTAGCATCATGCTAGCGGCCTGTTGACGTTGTGCTTACTGTACGTTTTACATAGCGTCATGTTAGCATCATACTAGCAGTCTGTTGACGTTGTGTTTGCTGTAATGTTACATAGCGTCATGTTAGCGTCATGCTAGCAGCCTGTCGACGTGTTTGCTGTACAGTTGCATAGCGTCATGTTAGTGTCATGCTAGCGGTTTAATGACGAGTTTACTGTACGTTTACATAGCATCGTGTTAGCATCATGCTAGCGGCCTGTTAAAGTTGTGTTTGCTGTACAGTTGCATAGCATCACGTTAGCCTCATGCTAGCGGCCTGTTGACGTTGTGTTTAATGTATATTTACATGGCGTTATGTTAGCATCATGCTAGCCACCTGTTGATTTGTGTTTGCTGTACGTTTGCATGCCGTCATGTTGGCATCATGCTAGGGGACTGTTGACGCCGTTTACTGTACGTTTGCATAGCGTCATGTTAGCATCATGTTAGCGGCCTGTTGACGTTGCGTTTGCTGCACGTTTACATAGTGTTATGTTAGCATCATGCTAGTGTCCTGTCGACGTATTTGCTGTACGTTTACATACTGTTATGTTAGCTTCATGCTAGCAGCCTGTTGACGTGTTTGCTGTACGTTTACATACTGTTATGTTAGCTTCATGCTAGCAGCCTGTTGACGTGTTTGCTGTATGTTTACATGCCGTCATGTTAGCTTCATACTAGCAGCCTGTTGACGTGTTTGATGTATGTTTACATGCCGTCATGTTAGCTTCATGCTAGCAGCCTGTTGACGTGTTTGCTGTATGTTTACATGCCGTCATGTTAGCTTCATGCTAGCAGCCTGTTGACGTGTTTGCTGTATGTTTACATGCCGTCATGTTAGCTTCATGCTAGCGGCCTGTTGACGTGTTTGCTGTACGTTTACATGCTGTCATGTTAGCTTCATGCGAGCAGCCTGTTGACGTGTTTGCTGTATGTTTACATCCCGTCATGTTAGCTTCATACTAACAGCCTGTTTACGTGTTTGCTGTACGTTTACATGCTGTCATGTTAGCTTCATACTAACAGCCTATTGACGTGTTTGCTGTATGTTTAAATGCCGTCATGCTAGCAGCCTGTTGACGTGTTTGCTGTATGTTTACAGGCCGTCATGTTAGCTTCTTGCTAGCGGCCTGTTGACGTGTTTGCTGTATGTTTACATGCCGTCATGTTAGCTTCATACTAGCAACCTGATGACTTGTTTGCTGTATGTTTACATACCGTCATGTTAGCTTCTTGCTAGCAGCCTGTTGACGTGTTTGCTGTATGTTTACATGCCGTCATGTTAGCTTCATGCTAGCGGGCTGTTGACGTGTTTGCTGTACGTTTACATGCTGTCATGTTAGCTCCATACGAGCAGCCTGTTGACGTGTTTGCTGTATGTTTACATGCCGTCATGTTAGCTTCATACTAGCAGCCTGTTGACGTGTTTGCTGTACGTTTACATGCTGTCATGTTAGCTTCATACTAACAGCCTGTTGACGTGTTTGCCGTACGTTTACATGCTGTTATGTTAACTTCATGCTAGCAGCCTGTTGACGTGTTTGCTGTATGTTTACATACCGTCATGTTAGCTTCATGCTAGCAGCCTGTTGACGTGTTTGCTGTATGTTTACATGCTGTCATGTTAGCTTCATGCGAGCAGCCTTTTGACGTGTTTGCTGTATGTTCACATGCCGTCATGTTAACTTCATGCTAGCGGCATGTTGACGTGTTTGCTCATCATGCTAGTAACCTGTCAGCTCTGGACTGGTTGCTGTGAGGTCAGATGCTGGCGGCCACAGGTGATGAGATGGAGTCGGGCTGTCTAATAAAAAGCTGCAGAATTTGTCTCATACCCCTTAAAGGTCACACTTCTTCTTAGAGTAATAAAGCAGGTAAATAATACATTTTAATTTATTTCCAATCAACTATTTCCGTCTCAATTGAATAGGTCACATTTCTGAAAGATGAAGTTTAATGAAAACTTTTTAATAACAACTACAATATTAGGAGTGTCTTCAGTGTAGTGCAATCAGTTCGGCTAGCCATCATTTTTACTGAAGAATTATTCTTTGGCACGCTTTTTGTTTGTTGGCTTTTTTAATACCAACCTCACACATCTTACGTCATCCTTAATAAAGTAATTGTTCATTGTTACGTCTTCTTAATTATGCAACTGTTAATTGTTACATCTTTCTTAAAGGCCTACTGTAATGAGATTTTGTTATTTTAACGGGGATAGCAGGTCCATTCTATGTGTCATACTTGATCATTTCGCCATATTGCCATATTTTTGCTGAAAGGATTTAGTAGACAAAGTTAGCAACTTTTGGTCGCTAATAAAAAAGCCTTGCCTGTACCGGAAGTAGCAGACAATGTGCACGTGACGTCACGGGCTGTGGGGCTCCTCACACCCGCACATTGTTTACAATCATGGCCACCAGCAGCGAGAGCGATTCGGACCGAGAAAGCGATGATTTCCCCATTATTTGAGCGAGGATGAAAGATTTGTGGATAAAGAAAGTGGTAGTGAAGGACTAGAAGAAAAAAAAACTAGACGGCAGAGCGGTTCAGATGTTATTAGACAAATTTACTAGGATAATTATGGAAAATCCCTTTTCTGCTTATTATGTTACTAGTGTTTTAGTGAGATTATATGGTCGTACCTGTAAAACCTGAAAGTCGGAGGCGTGCGGCCACTGGTGTGGTGACCGCCAGTGTCTACGAGGGAAGCTACATTTCTGGACGAGGTGAAGGCAGCCGATGCTTCCTCCAAGGTGGAAGCATCTGACAGTCGGTGGCGGTCGGTGGGAGGAGGCAAGAGAGTCCACAGCTGCCTCTTTGACAGGTGCAGGAGGAACGACGCAAGCTCTCCGCTCATGTCTACGGTAAGAGCCGACTTATTGCCACCATTTTCTCACCGAAACCTGCCGGTTGACATGTGGTAGAGAACCATGTTCGCTTGACCGCTCTGTTCCATAGTAAAGCTTCACCGTCAACTTTCAGGAATGTAAACAAGGAAACACCGGCTGTGTTTGTGTTGCTAAAGGCGTCTGCAATACACCGCTTCCCACCTACATCTTTCTTCTTTGACGTCTCCAACACAGATGTCCATAATACCGTGGAATTATGCGATGAAAAGAGATGACTTATAGCTGTGAACGGTGCTGGACCAAAATGTCCTCTACAATGCGTGATGTCACACGCACGCGTCGTCATACCGCGACGTTTTACCATGATACTTCCGCGCGAAATTTAAAATTGCAATTTAGTAAACTAAACCGGCCGTATTGGCATGTGTTGCAATGTTAAGATTTCATCATTGATATATAAACTATCAGACTGCGTGGTCGGTAGTAGTGGGTTTTAGTAGGCCTTTAATTATGTAATTGTTCATCGTTACGTCCTTCATAATTACAAACCCCGTTTCCATATGAGTTGGGAAATTGTGTTAGATGTACATATAAACGGAATACAATGATTTGCAAATCATTTTCAACTCATATTCAGTTGAATATGCTACAAAGACAACATATTTGATGTTCAAACTGATAAACTTTTTTTGTTGTTGCAAATAATCACTAACTTTAGAATTGGATGCAAGCAACACGTGACAAAGAAGTTGGGAAAGGTGGCAATAAGTACTGATAAAGTTGAAAAATGCTCATCAAACACTTATTTGGAACATCCCACAGGTGTGCAGGCTAATTGGGAACAGGTGGGTGCCATAGTTGGGTATAAAAGCAGCTTCCATGAAATGCTAAGTAATTCACAAACAAGGATGGGGCAAAGGTCACCAATTTGTAAGCAAATTGTCAAACAGTTTTAGAACAACATTTCTCAACAAGCTATTGCAAGGAATTTCTGGATTTTACCATCTACGGTCCGTAAAATCATCAAAATTTTCAGAGAATCTGGAGAAATCACTGCACGTAAGCAATGATATTACGGACCTTTGATCTCTCAGGCGGTACTGCATCAAAAACAGACAGTGTGTAAATGATATCACCACATGGGCTCAGGAACACTTCATAAAACCACTTTCAGTAACTACAGTTGGTTGCTACATCTGTAAGTGCAAGTTAAAACTCTACTATGCAAAGCAAAACCCATTTATCAACAACACTAAGGAACGCCGCTGGCTTCACTGGGCCCGAGATCATCTAAGATGGACTGATGCAAAGTGGAAAAGTGTTCTGTGGTCTGACAAATCCCCATTTCAAATTATATTTGGAAACTGTGGACGTGGTGTCCTCCGGAACAAAGAGGAAGATAACCATCCGGATTGTTATAGGCGCAAAGTTCAAAAGCAAGCATCTGTGATGGTATGGGGGTGCATTAGTGCCCAAGGCATGGGTAACTTACACATCTGTGAAGGCACCATTAATGCTGAATGGTTCATACAGGTTTTGGAGCAACAAATGTTGTCATCCAAGCAACGTTATCATGGACGCCCCTGCTTATTTCAACAAGAAAATGCCAAGCCAAGTGTTACAACAGCGTGGTTTCGTAGTAAAAGAGTGCGAGTACTTTCCTAGCCCGCCTGCAGTCCAGACCTGTCTCCCATCAAAAATATGTGGCGCATTATGAAGTGTAAAATACGACAGCGGAGACCGCGGACTGTTGAACAACTAAAGCTTTACATAAAACAAGAATGAGAAAGAATTCCACTTTCAAAGCTTCAACAATTAGTTTCCTCAGTTCCCAAACGTTTATTGAGTGTTGTTAAAAGAAAAAGTGATGTAACACAGTGGTGAACATGCCCTTTCCCAACTACTTTGGCACATGTTGCAGCCATGAAATTCTAAGCTAATTATTATTTGCAAAAAAAAATAAAAGTTTATGAGTTTGAACATCAAGTATCTTGTCTTTGTAGTGCATTGAACTGAATATGGGTTGAAAAGGATTTGCAAATCATTGTATTCCGTTTATATTTACATCAAACACAATTTCCCAAGTCATATGGAAACGGGGTTTGTGCATAATTGTTCATTGTTACGTCCTTCTTAATTACGTAATTGTTCATTGTTACGTCCTTAATTATGTAAATGTTCATTGTTTCGTCCTTCTTAATTACGCAGTTGTTCATTTTTACGGCCTTTTTAATTACATGGTTGTTCATAGTTACGTCAGTCTTAATCACGTAATTGTTCATTGTTACGTCTTTCTTAATTACGTAGTTTTTCATTGTTATGTCCTTTAGTTACGTAATTAATCATTGTTGCGTCAGCACGGTGACAGAGGGGTTAGTGCATCTGCCTCACAATACGAAAGTCCTGAGCAGTCCTGGGTTCAGTCTCGGGCTCGGGATCTTTCTGTGTGGAGTTTGCATGTCCTCCCCGTGACTGCATGGGTTCCCTCCGTGTTTCCGGCTTCCTCCCACCTCCAAAAACATGCACCTGGGGATAGGTTGATTGGCAACACTAAATTGGCCCGTGTGTGTGAATGTGAGTGTGAATGTTGTCTGTCTATCTGTGTTGGCCCTGCGATGAGGTGGCGACTTATCCAGGGTGTACCCCGCCTTCCGCCCGAATGCAGCTAAGATAGGCTCTAGCGACCCCCCGCGACCCCAAAATGGACAAGCGGTAGAAAATGGATGGATAGATAGACGTCATTCCTAATTACATAGTTGTTCATTGTTTTGTCCTTCTTAATTACAAATTGTTCATTGTTCCGTCAATCTTAATTACATAATTGTTCATTGTTACGTCCTTTGTAATTACGTAGTTGTTCATTGTTACGTCCTTCTTAATTACATAATTGTTCATTATTATGTCCTTCCTAATTACATAATTTTTCATTGTTAAATTACCAATGATTGTCACACACACACTACTGTAGGTGTGGTGAAATTTGTCCTCTGCATTTGACCCATCCCACTGATCACCCCCTGGGAAGTGAGGGGAGCAGTGGGCAGCAGCGGTGCAGCGCCGGGAATCATTTATGGTGATTTGGTATGACTCGGCCGGGGTTTGAACTCACAACCTACCGATCTCAGGGCGGACACTCTAACCACTAGGCCACTGGGTAGGTTACGTCAGTCTTAAATATGTAATTGTTTATTGTTACGTCCTTCTTAATTAAATAATTGTTTATTTGTTACGTCATTCCTAATTACATAGTTGTTCATTGTTGCGTATTTCTTAATTACATAGTTTTTCATTGTTACGTCATTCATAATTACATAATGGTTCATTGATACGTCCTTTTATTTACATAATTGTTCATTGTTACGTCCTTAATTACATAGTTGTTAAGAGTTACGTCAGTCTTAATTACATAATTGTTCATTGTTACGTCATTCTGAACTCCATAATTGTTCAATGCCCCCTCCTTCTTAATTACATAATTGTTCATTTACTTCCTTGTTAATTATGAAACTGTTCATCGTTACATCCTTCTTAATTACATAATTATTCATTGTTACGTCAATCTTAATTACGTAATTGTTCATTGTAACATAATTTTTAATTACATAAGTGTTCATTGTTACGTCAGTCTTAATTACCTGATTGTTTTTTGTTACTGTACGTCATTCTTAATTACATAGTTGTTCATCGATTAGTCCTTAATCACGTAATTGTTACACTAGTCTTAATTACGTAATCGTTCACTGTTAAATCCTTCTTTATGAAAAAAAAGTCATTGTTACGTCCTTCTTAATTACATAATTGACCACTATTACGTCCTTCTTTAATTACATAATTGTTCGTTGTTATGTCTTTCTTAATTACATAATCTTTTATGGTTACATCCTTCTTAATTACATAGTTTTTCATTGTTATATCAGCCTTCTTTACGTAACTGTTCATTGTTACCTCAGTTTTAATATTGTAGTTGTTCATTGTTACATCCTTTTTAATTACCTAATTGTTAATTGTTATGTCAGTCTTAATTACTTAGTTGTTCACTGTTATGTCATTCTTAATAACGTAGTTGTTAATTGTTATGTCAGTCTAAATTACGTAATTGTTCATTGTTACATCCTTCGTATTTAAATGTTTCTGTATTTGTTACGTCATTCTTAATTACGTAGTTGTTCATTTTTACGTCAGTGTTAATTATGTAATTGTTCATTTTTATGTCCTTAATTGCATAATTGTTCATTGTTATGTCCTTCTTAATTATGTTTTTCATTGTTATGTCCTTCTTCCTTCTTAATTATGAAATTGTTTATTGTTACATCTTTTTAATTATGTAATTTTTCATTTACGTCCCTCTTAATTACGTAGTTGTTCATTGTTACGTGTTTCTTAATTACATAGCTGTTTATTGTTACGTCTTTCCTAATTACGTCGTTGTTCATTATGTCCTTCTTAATTACCTAATTGTTCTTTACATCCCTCTTAATTACGAAATTGTTCATTGTTACGTTCTATTTAATTACGAAAGTGTTCCTTGTTACGTCTTTAATTACAAAATTGTTCATTGTTACGTCCTTCATTACATAATTGTTCATTGTTACGTCATTCTTAATTACGTATTTTTTCATTGTTACGTCCTTCTGAATTACACCGTTGTTCATTAAGTCAGTCTTAATTATGTAATTGTTTATTGTTACGTCAGTCTTAATGATGTAATTGATTATTGTTACGTCAGTCTTAATCACGTAATTGTTTATTGTTATGTCATTCTCAGTTATAGTTTTTAATTGTTACGTCCTTAATTACGTAATTGTTCATTGTTACGTCTTTCTTAATTGTTTATTTGTTACGTCCTTTCTTAATTATGTAATTGTTCATTGTTACATCCTTCTTAATTACGTTTTTGTCCACTGTTAAGTCCTGTTTGATTATACAATTGTTCATTGTTACGTCCTTCTTGATCATGCAATTGTTCATTGTTACGTCCTTCTTAGTTATATAATTGTTCAATGTTACGTCCTTCTAAATTACCTAGTTGTTCATTGTTACATGCTTCTTAACAACATAGTTGTTCATTGTTATGTCATTCTTAATAACGTAATAGTTCATTGTTACGTCCTTAATTACATATTTGTTTATTGTTACGTTCTCAATTACATAGTTGTTGTTATGTCAGTCTTAATTATGTAATTTTTCATTATTACAACCTTCTTAATTACGTAATTGTTCATTGTTATGTCCTTCTTAATTACGTAATTTTTCATTGTTACATCCTTCTTAATTACGTAGTTGTTCATTGTTACGTACTTCTTATTTAGGTAGTTGTTCATTGTCACGTCCTTCTTAATTAATTAAGAAATTGTAGTTGTATATTGAAAAGTCCAAATGGACTATACATATATGACGTCATGAAAATGAATGGTGACCTGCTGACGTGCCCTGGGAGTGGTGGACCTGCACATGGTCCAAATGTGTCCCGCTTGTCAGGACTGTGCGGAGACAGTGTACTAGGTGACAGGTACGCCTCCATGTTTCCAAGATCTGCTGAGTACACGGGACCAGCTGCTCCACTGTGGCACACAAGAAGGCTGCAGCTGGAAGACGGATACTTTGGGACAACCTGAAGGCCTGAACAGGAACAGGTACAGGAACAAGATGGAGGCTTTTGAGGACAATAAGCAGATGGAAAAACTTTGGAAAAGAGACTTTCTTACCTTCAAAACTTTCAGCTTCTTCTCTGTGAGCAACAAGAAGACAAAACAATTTTTTACTTTTACACAACTAACTAAATCCTTTACTCATTTACCCTATATAATGTATATATATATATTTGTGTATATATATCTATATATATATATCTATATCTATATCTATATATATATATATATATATATATATATACATACGCACGCACGCGCACACACACGCATACATATACACACACGCACACGCAAACACACACATACACATACAGTAGTGGTAAAAGTTTCCTCCACAGGGTCTTTGTCAATGTTATGTCAGATGAAACAAAAATTAAACTATTTGGCCACAATGCCCAACAATATGTTTGGAGGTTCCCCGTTAATTACTAATTAATATGCATAATATGTATTATTGTCCATGAGTCACATTATTGTATGTATATATATGTATATATATATACACACATATTATAGATATACATGTGTGTGTGTATATATATATATATATATATACGTAATGTATATATAACACACTATATACTGTATATATAAATCTATACATATATATACACACACATATATTATATATATATATATATATATATACACACATATGTATACATATGTGTGTGTTTATGTGCGTGTATATACATATATACACACACATATATACGTATATATACATATGTATACACGTATATACACACACACATATATATGTCTATACATACACACATATATATAATATGCGTGCGTGCTAAACGTGCTAGCTAGCATGGGAATACGTCGACGGCTACATCCAGCGGCCTGTGAAGCAGGGGAGTATAGTAGCAGCGGGGGCCGTCTACGGAGCAGATGCCAGCGGTGTGATCGGAAACGCGGATGCCGAGCGGGGCTAAAAACAAAGCAGAAGGATAATCCCCACAGGACACCACTTCCCTCCATCCTGCAGCCAGATTTAAATGGAAGATGCGAGACTACTGGTCTGGGTAAGGAGTCAGTTAAATTAGAACAAGTTTTTTCTGCTTTGAGTGTTTCAGAGTTGGACATGTGTTCTACCGAGGTGGCTAACTATGATGCGTGCAGTTTATCAAAGCAACAAACAAACAATCGGAAAATCCCCGTTACTGAGGTGGCTAACCATGATGCGTGCAGTTTATCAAAGCAACAATCAAACAATCGGAAAATTCCCGTCGTATCAATTCCTAGATATGGTCGTAATTATACTAAATGCACTGGGCATAATAAACACAACATTATTAATATTGCTACCACGGATAATTTGATCAAAAATTCCCTAAAACAGCCCACTACCTATAATATAGGTTTTTTAAACATAAGATCGTTGTCTCCCAAAACGTTGTTAGTTAATGATATTATCAGAGACAACAATCTTAACGTCATCGGTCTCAGCGAAACCTGGCTTAAACCAAACGACTCTTTTGCGCTAAATGAGGCATGTCCTCCTAACTTTACACATGCGCATATTGCCCGTCCGCTTAAAAGGGGTGGGGGGGTCGCACTAATATACAACGAAAACTTTAAACTTAGTCCTAACATAAATAATAAATATAAATCGTTTGAGGTGCTTACTATGAGGTCTGTCACACCGCTCCCTCTACACCTGGCTGTTATCTACCGCCCCTCAGGGCCCTATTCGGACTTTATCAATGAATTCTCAGAGTTCGTTGCTGATCTAGTGACACACGCCGATAATATAATCATAATGGGGGACTTTAATATCCATAAGAATACCCCATCGGACCCACCGTGCGTAGCGCTCCAGACTATAATTGATAGCTGTGGTCTTACACAAATAATAAATGAACCCACGCATTGCAACGGTAATACGATAGACCTAGTGCTTGTCAGGGGTATCACCGTTTCCAAAGTTACGATACTCCCGTATACTAAAGTATTGTCCGATCATTACCTTATAAAATTCGAGGTTCAGACGCATGTTCGTCAAACTAATAATAATAATAACTGCTATAGCAGCCGCAACATTAATGCTGCCACAACGACAACTCTTGCTGACCTACTGCCCTCGGTAATGGCACCATTCCCAAAGTATGTGGGCTCTATTGATAACCTCACTAAAAACTTTAACGACGCCCTGCGCGAAACCATTGATAACATAGCACCGCTAAAGTTAAAAAAGGCTCCAAAAAAGCGCACGCCATGGTTTACAGAAGAAACTAGAGCTCAGAAATTATTATGTAGAAAGCTGGAAGGCAAATGGCGCACGACTAAACTTGAGGTGCACCATCAAGCATGGAGTGATGGTTTAATAACTTATAAACGCATGCTTACCTTAGCTAAAGCTAAATATTACTCAAATCTCATCCACCGTAATAAAAACGATCCTAAATTTTTTGTTTAGTACGGTAGCATCGCTAACCCAACAAGGGACCCCTTCCAGTAGCTCAACCCACTCAGCTGATGACTTTATGCAATTCTTTAGTAAGAAAATTGAAGTCATTAGAAAGGAGATTAAAGACAATGCGTCCCAGCTACAACGGGGTTCTAACACTGACACGATGGTATATACGGCGGATACTGCCCTCCAAAATAGTTTCTCTCGTTTTGAGGAAATAACATTAGAGGAATTGTTACAACGTGTAAATGGAATAAAACAAACAACAAGTTTACTTGACCCTCTTCCTGGGAAACTGATCAAGGAGCTCTTTGTATTATTAGGTCCATCAGTGCTAAATATTATAAACTTATCACTTTCCTCGGGCACTGTTCCCCTAGCATTTAAAAAAGCGGTTATTCATCCTCTTCTTAAAAGACCTAACGTCGATCCTGACCTCATGGTAAACTACTGACCGGTGTCTCACCTTCCCTTTATTTCAAAAATCCTCCAAAAAATTGTTGCGGAGCAGGTAAATGAACACTTAGCGTCTAACAATCTATGTGAAACCTTTCAATCCGGTTTCAAGGCAAATCACTCCACGGAGACAGCCCTCGCAAAAATGACTAATGATCTATTGCTAACGATGGATTCTGATGCGTCATCTATGTTGCTGCTCCTCGATCTTAGCGCTGCTTTCGATACCGTCGATCATAATATTTTATTAGAACGTATCAAAACACGAGTTGGTATGTCAGACTTAGCCCTGTCTTGGTTTAACTCTTATCTTACTGATAGGATGCAGTGCGTCTCCCATAACAATGTGACCTCGGACTACGTTAAGGTAACGTGTGGAGTTCCCCATGGTTTGTTTCTTGGCCCTGCACTCTTCAGCATCTACATGCTGCCGCTAGGTGACATCATACGCAAATACGGTATTAGCTTTCACTGTTATGCTGATGACACCCAACTCTACATGCCCCTAAAGCTGACCAACACGCCGGATTGTAGTCAGCTGGAGGCGTGTCTTAATGAAATTAAACAATGGATGTCCGCTAACTTTTTGCAACTCAACGCCAAAAAAAACGAAATGCTGATTATCGGTCCTGCTAGACACCGAACTCTATTTAATAATACAACTCTAACATTTGACAACCAAAAAATAAAACAAGGTGACTTGGTAAAGAATCTGGGTATTATCTTCGACCCAACTCTCTCCTTTGAGGCACACATTAAAAGCGTTACTAAAACGCCGTTCTTTCATCTCCGTAATATCGCTAAAATTCGCTCCATTCTGTCCACTAAAGACGCCGAGATCATTATCCATGCGTTTGTTACGTCTCGTCTCGATTACTGTAACGTATTATTTTCGGGTCTCCCCATGTCTAGCATTAAAAGATTACAGTTGGTACAAAATGTGGATGCTAGACTTTTGACAAGAACAAGAAAGTTTGATCATATTACGCCTGTACTGGCTCACCTGCACTGGCTTCCTGTGCACTTAAGATGTGACTTTAAGGTTTTACTACTTATGTATAAAATACTACACGGTCTAGCTCCATCCTATCTTGCCGATTGTATTGTACCATATGTCCCGGCAAGAAATCTGCGTTCAAAGGACTCCGGCTTATTAGTGATTCCCAAAGCCCAAAAAAAGTCTGCAGGCTATAGAGCGTTTTCCGTTCGGGCTCCAGTACTCTGGAATGCCCTCCCGGTAACAGTTTGAGATGCCACCTCAGTAGAAGCATTTAAGTCTCACCTTAAAACTCATTTGTATACTCTAGCCTTTAAATACACTCCCTTTTTAGACCAGTTGATCTGCCGTTTCTTTTCTTTTTCTTCAAGTTCCCACTCTCCCTTGTGGAGGGGGTCCGGTCCGATCCGGTGGCCATGTACTGCTTGCCTGTGTATCGGCTGGGGACATCTCTGCGCTGCTGATCCGCCTCCGCTTGGGATGGTTTCCTGCTGGCTCCGCTTTGGACCGGACTCTCGCGACTTTGTTGGATCCATTATGGATTGAACTTTCACAGTATCATGTTAGACCCGCTCGACACCCATTGCTTTCTTCCTCTCCAAGGTTCTCATAGTCATCATTGTCACCGACGTCCCACTGGGTCATTATTGTCACCGATGTCCCACTGGGTGTGAGTTTTCCTTGCCCTTATGTGGGCCTACCGAGGATGTCGTAGTGGTTTGTGCAGCCCTTTGAGACACTAGTGATTTAGGGCTATATAAGTAAACATTGATTGATTGATTGATTGATTGATAGGTAGATGTGGAAGTAGTGTCAAAGCGCTTTGAGTACCTTGAAGGTAGAAAAGCGCTATACAAGTACAACCCATTTATCATTTATTTATTATTTATATGCATATACATATACATATATATATATATATATATATATATACATTTCTATATACATATATTTCTATATACATATATTTATATTTACATGTATTTATATATATATATACATATATTAAAAAATAAATACATAAATAAATACATACATACATACATACATATACATAAATAAATAAATGATAAATGGGTTGTACTTGTATCGCGCTTTTCTACCTTCAAGGTACTCAAAGCGCTTTGACACTACTTCCACATTTACCCATTCACACACACATTCACACACTGATGGAGGGAGCTGCCATGCAAGGCGCCAACCAGCACCCATCAGGAGCAAGGGTGAAGTGTCTTGCTCAGGACACAACGGACGTGACGAGGTTGGTACTAGGTGGGATTTGAACCAGGGACCCTCGGGTTGCGCACAGCCACTCTCCCACTGCGCCACGCCGTCCCTAAAATCCCTGAAAGGTGATTTTAATGAAGCCACTATTTGTCACTGGTCAGTGTGACATAACTGCAATAATGTGACCTTTGGACAATAATACATATTATGCATATTATTTAGTCATACTTTTTGCGAATAATTTTCAACCTTATCTGCAACGTAGCAGGTGCAGAACACGTAACTACCTGTGGGCGAGGACTCTTTGCTGGCATACAGGTGAAGGAAGTCGCTGTCGAAGCTCCTCGTTGACCTGAGGGTTATCTGTAAAAAAAATATATATATATATATATACAAACCCCGTTTCCATATGAGTTGGGAAATTGTGTTAGATATAAATATAAACGGAATACAATGATTTGCAAATCCTTTTCAACCAATATTCAATTGAATGCACTACAAAGGCAAGATATTTGATGTTCAAACTCATAAACTTTTTTTTTTGCAAATAATAATCAACTTAGAATTTCATGGCTGCAACACGTGCCAAAGTAGTTGGGAAAGGGCATGTTCACCACTGTGTTACATCACCTTTTCTTTTAACAACACTCAACTGTTTGTGAACTGAGGAAACTAATTGTTGAAGCTTTGAAAGTGGAATTCTTTCCCATTCTTGTTTAATGTAGAGCTTGAGTCGTTCAACAGTCCGGTGTCTCTGCTGTCGTATTTTACGCTTCATAATGCGCCACACATTTTCGATGGGAGACAAGTCTGGACTGCAAGCGGGCCAGGAAAGTGCCCGCACTCTTTTTTTACGAAGCCACGCTGTTGTAACACGTGCTGAATGTGGCTTGGCATTGTCTTGCTGAAATAAACAGGGGCGTCCATGAAAAAGACGGCGCTTAGATGGCAGCATATGTTGTTCCAAAACATGTATGTACCTTTCAGCATGAATGGTTCCTTCACAGATGTGTAAGTTACCCATGTCTTGGGTACTAATGCACCCCCATACCATCACAGATGCTGGATTTTGAACTTTGCTTCGATAACAGTCTGGATGGTTCGCTTCCCCTTTGGTCCGGATGACACGATGTCGAATATTTCCAAAAACAATTTGAAATATGGACTCGTCAGACCACAGAACACTTTTCGTCTTTGCATCAGTCCATCTTAGATGATCTCGGGCCCAGAGAAGCCGGCGGCGTTTCTGGATGTTGGTGATAAATGGCTTTTGTTTTGAATAGTAGAGCTTTAACTTGCACTTACAGCTGTAGCGATGAACTGTATTTAGTGACAGTGGTTTTCTCAAGTGTTCCTGAGCCCACGTGGTTATATCCTTTAGAGATTGATGTCGGTTTTTGATACAGTGCCGTCTGAAGGATCGAAATTTTTTGACCATGACACTTACGTGGATGGATTTATCCAGATTCTCTGAAACTTTTGATGATATTATGGACCGTAGATGTTGAAATCCCTAAATTTCTTGCAATTGCGCAATGAGAAACCCTGTTCATTAACTGTTTGACTATTTGCTCACGCAGTTGTGGACATAGGGGTGTACCTCGCCCATCCTTTCTTGTGAAAGACTGAGCATTGTTTGGGAAGCTGTTTTATACCCAATCATGGCACCCACCTGTTCCCAATTAGCCTGCACACCTGTGGGATGCTCCAAATAAGTGTTTGATGAGCATTCCTCGACATTATCAGTATTTATTGCCACCTTTCCCAACTTCTTTGTCACGTGTTGCTGGCATCAAAATCAGAAGTTAATGATTGTTTGCAAAAATAAAAAAGTTTATCAGTTTGAACATTAAATATGTTGTCTTTGTAGCATATTCAACTGAATATGGGTTGAAAATTATTTGCAAATCATTGTATTACGTTTATATTTACACTTAACACAATTTCCCAACTCATATAAAAACGGGGTTTGTATATACATACATATATATATATATATATATATATATATATATATATAGACTTTTGACAAGAACAAGAAAGTTTTTCATATTACGCCTACACTGGCTCACCTGCACTGGCTTCCTGTGCACTTAAGATGTGACTTTAAGGTTTTACTACTTACGTATAAAATACTACACGGTCTAGCTCCAGCCTATCTTGCCGATCGTATTGTACCATATGTCCCGGCAAGAAATCTGCGTTCAAAGGACCTTGGCTTATTAGTGATTCTCAGAGCCCCAAAAAAGTCTGCGGGCTACAGAGCGTTTTCCATTCGGGCTCCAGTACTCTGGAATGCCCTCCCGGTAACAGTTTGAGATGCTACCTCAGTAGAAGCATTTAAGTCTCATCTTAAAACTCATTTGTATACTCTAGCCTTTAAATAGACCCCCTTTTAGACCAGTTGATCTTCCGTATTTTTTCTTTTCCTCCTCTGTCCCCCTCTCCCTTGTGGAGGGGGGTCCGGTCCAGTGGCCATGGATGAAGTACTGGCTGTCCAGAGTCGGGACCCAGGATGGACCGCTCGTCCAGAGTCGGGACCCAGGATGGACCGCTCGCCTGTAAATCGGTTGGGGACATCTCTGAGCTGCTGATCCGCCTCCGCTTGGAATGGTTTCCTGCTGGCTCCATTTTGGACGGTAATTTCGCTACTAAAAACCCCGTTTCCATATGAGTTGGGAAATTGTGTTAGATGCAGGGGCGGTTCTAGGCATGCTTATATGAGGGGGCAGTCAGAAATGTGAAGGGGGCATCATGTGTACACATCATGCTCCAGCACTTTTTTTTTGTGCTTATAGTAACGATGCTTTCTTCATTGAAATAGGTCTTTAGCTATGTGTCCAACCCCAACCTGGAGTAGTGGATTGCACTTTGTCAGGCCTCTACCTTCAGACCTGTCCAACTTGGGTGTCCCACCAAGGTTTCTCATAGTCATCATTGTCACTGTCACCGACGTCCCACTGGGGTGAGTTTTCCCTTGCCCTTATGTGGGCTCTACTGAGGATGATGTTGTGGTTTGTGCAGCCCTTTGAGACACTTGTGAATTAGAGCTATATAAATAAACATTGACTGATTGATTATATATATATATATATATATATAAATATGTGTATATATGTGTGTGTATATATATATGTATGTATGTATGTATATACAAGTCAATCATTTCTATGATATAGATCAAAGTCCATCCATCCATCCATTTATTTTTTACCGCTTATTCCGTTTGGGGTCACGGGGGGTGCTGGAGTCTATATCAACTACAATCGGGCAGAAGGCGGGGTACACCCTGGACAAGTCGCCACCTCGTCACGGGGCCAACACAGATAGACAGACAACATTCACACTCACATTCACACACGAGGGCCAATTTAGTGTTTCCAATCAACCTCTCGACCCCTCTCTCCTCTCTAACCTTAGACCTATCTCTGATCTTCCATTAATTTCCAAAATATTAGAGAAGGTTGTCTACAGTCAGTTGTTGCCCTGCTTAGAGGATAATGGTATCACTGAACTGTTCCAGTCCGGTGTTAAAGCCCTCCACAGCACAGAGACAGCGCTTCTAAAAGTTTTTAACGATATCCTCTTGTCAACTGAGTCTGGTAAATATGTTGTCCTGGTGCTTTTAGGTCTGTCTGCTGCGTTCGACACCGTTGACCACGCCACCTTAATCACTCGTTTTGAGAACTGTGTGGGTATTGAGGGCGCCGCCCTCAACTGGTTATGGTCATACCTAACGGACAGGAGTTTCTGTGTCAAAATAGACAGTGGTATGTCTTCCACAGCTCTTTTACCACAGGGCTCTATCCTTGCCCCAATCTTATTTGCGCCTTACCTTCTCCCCCTTGTTTCTATTTTTAGGAAGTACTGTATTGCATTTAATTTTCATGCCGATGATTGCCAGATCTATTTTCCCATGGCCCAAAATAACACGGTTCAACGTCTCATTGACTGCCTGCATGACATCAAAGCCTGGCTTTAAGCTAACTTCCTGAGCCTAAATTAAGACAAAACAGAAGTTATGTTGTTTGGTCCAAGTCGCTCTCCGTCTCCCAACGTTGACCTCGGCATTCTGACCCCGTACCTCAGTGACTATGTCACAAACCTAGGGGTAAAGTTCGACTCAAATTTTAAATTCGAAAAACAATTCAGCAGCGTCGTTTAAGAAAGCTTTTATCAATTGCGCCAAATAGCGAAAGTGAAACCGCTTCATCAGGACATGAGCTCGAGAAATTAATCCACGCCTTTATCTCGAATCGTTTAGACTACTGCAATGCCCTGTATGTAGGCATTAGCCAGGCCTCCCTCACCCGCCTGCAGCTCGTGCAGAACTCTGCTGCTCGTCTGCTAACACAGACCCACAGACGTGAGCACATCACCCCTATATTAGCGTCCCTTCACTGGCTCCCTGTGCATTACCGAATCAATTGTAAACTCCTACTATTTGTTTTTAACTGTCTAAACAACCTCGAGCCAACATATCTCTCCGACCTCCTTCAGCCTTACATCCCCACCCGGTCCCTAAGATCAGCCGATCAGCTGCTACTGACGGTCCCTGACACAAGGCTGAAGCTTAGAGGTGACAGAGCATTCGCCGCTGCTGCTCCCAAGGTCTGGAATGACCTACCTCTGAGTTGAGTTTATACCAAAATGGATGCATGGATGATACAGCATAGGATTGGGAGATTGTAATGTGGTCAGATGAAACCAAAATACATATTTTTGGTATAAACTCAACTCGTCGTGTTTGGAGGAAGAAGAATACTGAGTTGCATCCCAAGAACACCGTAGCTACTGTGAAGCATGGGGTTGGAAACATCATGCTTTGGGGCTGTTTTTCTGCTAAGGGGACAGGACGATTGATCCGTGTTAAGAAAAGAATGAATGGGGCCATGTATCGTGAGATTTTGAGCCAAAACCTCCTTCCATCAGTGAGAGCTTTTAATGGTTGACCAAATACTTATTTTTCACCATAATTTCCAAATAAATTATTTGAAATTCCTACAGTGTGAATTCCTGGATTTTTTTTCACATTCTGTCTCTCACTGTTGAAGTGTAACTATGATGAAAATTACAGACCTCTGTCATCATTTTAAGTGGGAGAACTTGTACAATCGGTGGCTGCCTTAATACTTTTTGCCCCACTGTATATTATGTATATATATATAATATATATATGTATATATATATACTCATATATATTCACACATATATATATGTATGTATACATATGTACTTATACATATATATATATATATATACTCACATATATTCACAGATATATATATGTATGTATACATATGTACTTATACATATATATATATATATACACATACATACAAATACATTATTTATATATATATACATACATACACACACACATACACATATATATATAAATATATACATATATATATATATATATATATATATATGATCAAAATTATTCAACCCCCACACAATTTTGGTGTTTTAGCAAGTTGGACATTTATTCCGTATTTTGTTTATAGTCATATCAAATAAAGATGTGTCAAATACACAAATGCAACTTAAATTGTAACACTGTATTTTACAAAATACAAAAAAAGGACATTTTTCTTAATATGTCATTGACAAAATATTCAACCCCCTAGTTACATGCATCTTTAGTACTTAGTAGAACACCCTTTGGCAGTAATTACATCCTTCAAACGTGATACATAACCGGACACAAGCTTCTTGCAACAATCTACAGGGATTTTAGCCCATTCCTCTTGGGCAAAGGCCTCCAGTTCATTCATATTCTTGGGCTTGCGTGCTGCAACTGCCTTCTTCAAGTCCCAACTACAGGTTTTCTATAGGATTTAGGTCTGGCGACTGTGAAGGCCACTCTAAAGTCTTCCAGCCCTTCTTCTGCAGCCACTCTGATGTTGATTTGGAGGTATGCTTGGGATCGTTGTCCTGTTGGAAGGTCCAACGTCTCCCAATCCTCAGCTTCGTCACTGACTTCATGACATTTGCAG